>NC_071316.1:6481207-6781207 GCF_027563975.2 Plodia interpunctella
TCGAAAACCTAATCAGACAACTAAGTTTTTATTAATAAAGCGGTAAGAATAGGTGGAACGAGTTTGAACTTTGATGTTAACTATGATTTGCGCAGAAAAACGTACCTAACGTCCGCCATTTTGTCTAAATGTCAGCGGCGCGCCGGTTAAAGTCAACGCATGGATTTAGTAAGTACCTACTGTACGGAGTATCTACTAATTCCATGAGTCAACGTCAAAGTTCACTAGTGCAACACACAGTCAAGATGAAAGCGATACAGTACTAGAGATTTAAAATTTGACGATAAAATGTGCCAGTAAAGTGGAGGCACATTTTATCGTCAAATTTATATATATACTAATATCGCTAGTAGTTTTTGGCTTTGACAGTGTCTGCGCAGGTTTAGTCTCCGAATGGATAAGTACTACAAAGATCAAATAACTTTTACGATTAGGTAATGCTACTTTTTCCTCATTATCGACCTAATAAATCCTCGTCAAACGATTTTTTTATCATTCGTAAACAAAGCGACAATAAAAGACGCCAATCAAAACCGTTAAGTATGCTTTATTATTAATTATATCATTGTATATTGTTTTTCTGTTTGGTGCGAGTGCGTAAGTATGAGTCAACAAAGGTCACTCGACTCCCAAATAAGGAGTGTTAAGTTTTCAGCGTACGTGGTGTGATTTATCTAAGTGGGCATACACACGTAAGCTGGAATTTTAAAATTCTAGAAAAAACTACTAATTTGTTCTAGAACTAGTTTTAGGCAACGTGTCGTTTGTATAACCGTTAAAACATCAAATCCCGCCCAGTACTTTTTGCGTGATGCGCGAATAAACAAAAAGACAAAAAAATTCAAAAAAGAATTAGTTAGCTTTTGATGGATCCATAAAGACAAACAAACAGATAATTCTTTTTTTTTTTGTATCTTCTATATACCTACAGACATAGCATAATTACAGTTTTATTATATTTATAGAACACCTGTTAAAAGTACATAGAGGCAAGAAGGTAACTATAAAACAGCGGACTTATCCCGAGAAGGGCAAGCATTAGGAAAAACTATTTAATTAGACTCACGTAAAAAATGCATGTAAAAGTCTAGTCACCCAGAAAATTTTATGATCTTTCCCTTGATTAACATTTACAATCTGCCCGGGAGAAGCAACTAGCGCATTCCACTGGTGTCAGAGTTTGTTCAAATCGTCTAAACGGCCTAGATAAGACAAGAGATCGTTTATTGTAAACTGAGAATACAACGTGTTACAAATATAGCACTATAGATGTTGCCCGCGGCTTCGCTTCCGTGGGAAATTCGGCAGAAAAAGTACCCTGTGTGTTATTCCAGGTGTTATTCCACCCGTGTACCAAGTTTTATAACAATCGGTCCAGTAGATTTTGCGTGAAAGAGTAACGAACATACACACATAGGTACATCCCCTCACAAACTTTCGCATTTATAATATTAGCAGGATAGACACAACAGCTTGCCCTTTTACGATCAGTGGCAACTAATTGCGTACACATTAGTGAACTAGGAAGTAATCCAGATCGATTGAGCACAAGAAATAAGAAACACATGGATTTGATGAACTCTCACGAGCGTGGCTTATCGTATCATCTGGCACATTACGTCTGCACAGCGGAAGTCTATGGAACAGGGTCCAATGTTTATCACGACACGACTTTTAAGATAAAGACAAAGGAAAGTAATTAGACGACGAGTCAACGTAGCCAAATTAGATAGAAGATTTCTATATCCTTCTCAATCCTCTCACGATTGAGGATTGTGTCGTTGGTCACAGGCTTAGCCAGGGGGGGTTACGGTGTAGTAACCCGGTGTAGGCCCAAGAAAAGTCAAGGATAAATAAATATATTAGCACAAATCACACAGATTGAGCTAGCCCCAAAGTAAGTTCGAGACTTGTGTTATGGGATACTAACTCAACGATACTATATTTTATAACCAATCAGAAAAAGAATAATTTTAGACATTTATAAAATTACAAATAAAGACAGGCTTAAGGCATATTTCATACATTCATTCGTACACTTACCCTAACCTCGCCTGCCGCCGTAATGTTACTACAAAGGTTTATTTTATGTAATTTTTAATACCGTGGTGTTTATTTCCCTTGAGAACATTTATAAGATTCTCTTGTGTGTATGGATCACTTCCGTATATATATTATTTTAAAGACGACAAGGTTATAAGGTAATAAATTCAAAGAATTGTCAATTTTTTGACTAATCAGGCAAGCAAACAAGCACACGGCCCACTGGTTGGGAAAGTCAGCGCAAACTATGCTTGCAACACCAGGGGTTGAAACACACACGTTGCCAATTTTGTGGCCTAGATTTTTTGCCATAGTGCTCTCTATACCAAGGTTCACCTCTAGTAAAAGATCTACCTATCTAAATTAATCAGGTTATAGATAGCTCTAGCATAGCAATCCGTCCCGGCTGCACACGCCGGTAAAACCATAATAATTATAATACCTGGAGCTAGGCAGTTTTTGAGTATATCACGTTCATACGACGCGACGGGACTTCTTTTATAATTATATATTATATATGATATTCTTTATGTAAGTTCCATAAACTGAAGAAACCTTGCAAATAGCAGTTTAGTCGTATTTCATTTCTCATACGCACGTACACTCATACACAACAGCAAACCACAATGTCTTGCTTCTGTTACTTCAAATTGTGTTTATTTCGATCCGATGAACATGTAAAAATCGTAATGTAAATTGTAAAACGTTCTGGACGCTGCGACACAAGCGTCGCTTATTGCAGAGTCCACAGTCCAACTAACTTATAAATTGTAAATCTACCTTCTAAAATGATTCTGTCAAACTATTGTACTTTTTTTGGTGAATAAAGTTATTATTATTATTATTATTAAACGACCAAATTCTTAAAAGTTATATCAAGCAAATATTATAATAAGTATACTAAGAACAAAATAACATATCTAAGTCAAAATAACACGAGAGTTGGGTTAGTAATATTTTATTTTATTTTTGGCCATTAAAATGCGAGTATAGTGCGCGTTCGTAGCCTCTTGCCATAAAATATATATTTAAATTACATTATTTACGAATAACATTTGCAGTTTAAAGGAAAAAGGTTTCAATTTATTTATCTAACCAACCAAAATGTTTTCTTTTTGTATACGATACGACATCGATACGACAGATATACAAGAATACAAAAATCGTATCGTGTCTGACAGTGGACCACAACTCTGTCTCCCTTGAGACATTTGACCATTATATTCGTCTCATCGCGTGCGGTCGAGTCTCAAGATTTGCGTGCGTAGGCGCATGGTTTTACTTTTATCACGTCCGCATCATGGACGAGGCAGACATAGCTTGTTGATTGCTTATGCTTATTTTTCATCGAAATTTTTCAAATCTGTGATCAGATCACCATTCAAAAAATTTAAAAAGAAACGTCAATTTTCTTTTATTTCCTTTAATGTAGGTGGGTCAAATTGTAAGAATGCACTTTTAGTAAACAAAAAATACTTTCAAATTTTCTTAAGTATTTTTTTTTACTTTAGTATTTGGCAGTAGCATAAAAATATTTACGGACCTCCGGCAGATTTCCACAACTAAGTAACGCGCGCTAAACTTTTTGCCACTAAATTCTGATATTTAACAATGTCAAAATCTACAAGCCGCACTTTGCCCTAGAACGGATCACCAAAAAAAAAAAGAAAAAAACTGGCCACTTTCGAAACTGTCCGAATTAAAAAATCGACAGCGACATCCAATCAGGGGACGCGCAAACGGCTGCAGGATATTTTAATTACTGCTTCTTCACAAAGTGGGCGACATAATTGAACTGACGAGATTTATACACAGTTGCAATATAGATTGTTCATACATACATACAGAAGTTAATTATAGTATATGTTGTAGTCACCGTGCGATGACAGGGTTGCGGTGCGATAGTAATACGCGTAATTTCAACCTACACCTGCTGTTTTTCTGACGCGCTGACGCGAAATGCGCACTTCGCAAAATGTGCACTTCGCATAATGTATAACTTCGCAAAACGTGTTTGAAGTAATTTTATTGTAACTAGCTTTTATTCAGTTACACCTGTCCCAATGTTTGTATGTAAGCACAGAATCTAGAAGACTATATTAATCTAAGTCTGTAAGTAATCAAGTGCTAGTAACAAGATTTTTTACAAAAATGACATTTTTGCCACAAGCTTGTATTGTCGTCACAGAGTTCTTATGGCCAAATGCCATAAGACGCCTGACAAAAAACCCATGCCCGTGCTGTAAACGTTTGAGAAGTTCCCTCGTTTGGAGCCAATCCGGGCTGCACCATCATACTTATCATAATAATGCATTGTCATATGGAAACTGAGGCGACGTGGGAAATTTCAACTCTGTAGGTCAACTGGAAGTAGGAGAAATCTAACGTGCAATATTTTCCAGACAGACAAAGGGACAGGGTGAAACTTTAAATAAAAGCTTGTTATAAAAAATCACCTAAGTATTTCCGCTTGTTCTACAGTGTGAGCGAGTTGAAATTTTCCAAGTCGGCTTCAGTTTCCATTGCGATACGTTATGATGATCTAATAACAGACCATATACGGCTCACAATGAGGGAAATCCCCCAACGAATGCAACAAGATCTCACTGATGACAATAATTAAAAGCTTTTGCAAAAAATAATTCAAAAATAACTTGTTTATTTTGGTTCGTTATGTAGAATGGTTCCCACTATCATGGTCGAGCTTCGGGATGGCTGACCCATGCGTCAACTCGTGAACGGGTGCTGTCACAAGAAACTGGTCAGCTCGATTCTCACATATTCTGTTTGGTTAATCGTGTTTTATATCCATTTTTTTATCAGCGCTCGATCTTTTGTTGTATTAATAAATATGGAAGCGGTGGTGGTGTAATAGTTAAGACGCCCGCCTATGGATCGAAAGGTACCAAATTCGAATCCTATTCGTGCCACATGAGTTTGTATACCTATCTGACTCATGTATAGTAGTTTTCATCGACCACCGCTTGCTTCCGGTGAAGGAAAACATCGTGAGGACACCGCATACTGGTTGATTCTTATTAACTTGTGTGTGAAATGGAGAAGGCAATCGCAAACCACTCCATTAATAATGCCAAGAAAGTTGTTGTGTGTGTTTCATTCCACGTAATAAGCACGACCCCCAGCCATGAGGAATATGACTATGAAGAATAAATTAATATAAATATAAAATAAATAAAATGTAAGAAACAATAATGGTAAGTCCTTCTGGCATGATAGGGACCAACACTGTTTACATGAGTTTCTTTCGCATTCCTTCTCAGCAGTGGTCGTACCGAAATGCCAGTAGCTTGTAGCTTTTTGAGAAATTATTATATATAATATATACAATTTTGCACACGCGTCCGAAATTGTTACTAGTTCCACATATTGCCGCGGTATTTCTTTCATGGCGTCGGCTTTAATAGACAAACCTTGAAGGTTATATAAACATAACACATTTTTTTCAAAGCCAACTGAAAGGCTATGCCTATAAAACTACTTTATTTTGCGTTAATTTTATGTTTTTTTATATTGAAAATATTAAAGTGAAGTGTTAAGGGCAAATATAAATTTAGTTTATTTTCCTCCCTAGGTTTTCCTAACAATAAATTCATACTGACATTAGTAGATTTTCCGCTTTCCTTATATCCCTTAATGGGTCAATTAAACACATAAAATATACAGCTTATAGCAGATGATTCAGCGCAAAATTATTCCAAATTCATAAGTATTAAAGTTATATAGAGATAAAAGAGGAGATAGAACGACGAAAGGTGGGGTAAAGCCGAGCGTGATACTCCAGAGATGGGTCGACGACGTAAAGGCAAAAACTAGGTAAGGAAGGCTTAGGACCAACTTAGAACAGATAATTTTGGCGTAGACGGAAGGTGGTCTATGCCCAGCAGCGGGTCACGGAAGTCTGCAGATGATGATGAAAAGTGGACTGCATGCAGTAAACTCACTGGATTCTCATTGTGTTTTTTGATTGGTAGTCTCTCTTATCTCTCATTCGGGGCTGTGGAGACGCAAAGACCGGTCTAGCGAAAAAAAATAAATTTTGAAGATTGGTCTTTGATTTTATAACCTGCCTGCCTGGTGTCAGACCTTTGGCAATGTTAAAATAAAATATACATTTCCTTCAACTTTCGAAGAAAGTAATAAAGTGTTGTCAGTTTTTGCTGTAGATTTCTTTTAATACCTGCTCTATTTGGTCAATGCAAACTACCTGAGAAAATGTGGCTAGTGTTTAAAAAGCCCCCTGTATATTATGTGTATCATTACTGTACATTAAAACACAAATTACTCGTTGGAATAATGATGACGACGGAAATCGCATTCGTGGATGTGGTGAGGGTGGCCAGAAAGAGACAGAGAAGTGGAAATCTTTAACTGAGACATAATATGTCGAAGGACAAACTGGTCAAAGAATATACGTTTAAAAACATGTATTTATTTATTTAAATTAAAATGTAAAAAATACAGTAATAAAGGTTGTTATCTTTCATGTAATAAATTTGTATTTTGTGTAGAGTTTAGTTAGATTTATGCCAATTGCTTTCCAAATAAAATAAAATAAAACAATGACTGACAAACTAATATCCCGTCAACCGAGAAGTCATGAATGATAAACTCTGAAGTTATTATAAGCATTGAACATTACGCAACTTAAGATACATCATACACGATAAATCATCAAGCTAGATTTTCACACAATTATCTGTTATCTATTCAACAAACATCAGTAGTAAAGGTAAAATATATTGTACATATAATTCAATCTATTTAACGGCGATTTTCAACGAACATTACCTAAAGGAAAACATAAGCTGCACACGGTCTTGACGCAGAACGTCACAGTCGCAAAATGTCACAGTCGCAAAATGTCACCGTGAAAAATATAGTCACTTTCTTAAAAAGCTTATTTCACAAAAATATAGAAAAACATTTTTGTCTCAAGAGTCACCCTGAGTCATTGTACATATTGAAGCAATATATATTTTTTCTTAATACTAATTAGGAAAAAATAAATTGTACTCTCCAAAAACAACGTTTTGCAAAACTAAGTGATTCGATGAAAAGATTTTATATTATACTCGTAGATAAACAGATGTTCAATAATGACCAAGAATTACAACAAAAAAATAACAACAATGGACAAGCAAAGCCGAGTTGACAGTTTTACCGCAACATTATTGTGACAAATCTCTTGGGCTTAAAAGTGTCGCCCGCCATTTTTCACTACAATCTCTAGAGACGTCACATTGACGGAGGCTTGAGCTGTTGGGAAAACAAGATGCGCGTGCGGCCTTATCTTAAAAAAAAAGCCAAGAGCGAGTCGGCTTGCATACTGACGGTTCCGCCTCGTTGTTATGTTTGTTACTCGTTATCTAACTGCTCAAGTAATTTTCTTGAATTTATTACGCATATACATATAAATTACAATTAGAATTACGAAGAAGGACATAGAGCAACAAGTTTATTTGTTAGACAAATTAAAAAAAACCCCGACTATCAATATTCATTTCGCTACAACTTTTAAACGGCTGAACCGATTTTGATCAAACATATCTAAGAACCACCGCATAAAAATTAGCTATCAAATAGAAAAAAACCGCATCCAAATCGGTTCACCGGACATACTTACAGACAGACATACTTAGCGGTCAAACTTTTAACACCCCTCTTTTTGCGCCGTGGGTTAAAAAAGGAAATCTGTCTTAAATTGATAAAACATTTGTATACTCCTAAGCAAGCATACAAGTACAGGCATGCTACCTGATTTGAAGTTCTTCACTTCTTCTTAGCGTGTTTGTTAGAGTGTTTAAACTAAACTAGATATAATACCTTCATACTCATTGTATGTTACTGACATTGTCAGTTGTAAAGAAGAAAGAAATAGTTTTTTTCTCTCTCTCTCTCTCAGAAATGGTCGCCAACAATGTATGTAGATTTGCTCTGTGAAAATAAAATAATTTACTGCGTTGTTCTAAACCTCTATTTTATTCCTATTTTGCTCATAACCCATCAGTGTTGACTCGGCGAATCATATTAGTGAACACCAATACGCTACCGATAAAGCAGTATTTCTGACGTCATACAGATCCTGTAGCTGTGCAGGTGGTAGGACACACGGGCCAGATATCATGTGTGCCATGGTTTGAGGAGAGGCACCACACGGGCAAGCAGTTTCCCAGCTATATCCTCTTCCCAACTAATATTATAAATGCGAAAGTAAGTTTGTTACTTCTTCACTACACTGCTTTATTCAACTGATCTTCGTGAAATTTCGCATACATATAGTTAAGAGTATGCAGAAGTACATAGGCTACTTGTTATTCCGGAAAAAGTACACTTCCCATTGGAAGTTCACGCGGGCGCGATCGTCGCGGATAAATAAATATATTAGGACAAATCACACAGATTGAGCTAGCCCCAAAGTAAGTTCTTGTGTTATGGGATACTAACTCAACGATACTATATTTTATAACAAATACATATATAGATAAACATCCAAGACCCGGGCCAATCAGAAAAAGATCATTTTCCATCATGACCCGACCGGGGATCGAACCCGGGACCTCTCGGTTCAGAGGCAAGCACTTTACCACTGCGCCACCGAGGTCGTCAAAATCTAATTGTAAATAAAATCTAGTTTGGACATAATATTTTCTTTGCTACAGCTCACTTGTATCACAAGACGTCTGCCCGAACGCCTAAGGTCTCAAGGCTTGGCTTCGGAGTGAGTTGGGACTTCGTTTCGTTAGAAATAATGGTGTTGACTACCGCTCTGGGTAGATTCAAACAAATGTTGAGAAAGATAGGGTAGCGAGAGTGGGCACTCTTACACGATGCATTGTGCTATATTCATTTAATACAATTAAACAGTTATATCAAGGAAAACAATAAAATGTTACTCAAATATTACAAAGACCAATCATGTTTCCAAATCTGTAACTACTTTAATAAGTGATGTGTAAATAATTTTAGCAGATTTCATAGACCAACTTTCGGTGAACGAAAACATCGTAAAGAAACCTGGACACTGAATTATTATTTAGTTATGATATGCGACTACTAGTCACTAGATGGCAGCACACAGTAATGCACGGATTATAAACACATTTACACAAAAACTTTTTTTTTTCAGGAAATAATATAATATAGGCTCAAGAAATCAAAATAAAAAGATAGCTACAAGGAAGCAGACATCACATGTTGACTTGACATTGACTCTGTTATCTAATCCTTTTCGCTATCTCCGTCTATCTACGGTTATCTCCAAAACTATAGATAACGGTCATGTGCTTGGATTAACATTATCAGTTATAAATTTTACTTTCATGAGATTCCATAGATAAGAAGATTAACGCGGGAAAATACTATGTATTGAATAGATTTTTTGTTTTTTTTTGTTTTTTGGAAAATCTGTTTTTTTAAATTAAAAGAAAAAGAAACACTTTTTTAAGAAAAGCTTTTATTTAAATGCTCCAAAAAGAAGAAAATGAAATTTTCCTTTAAAATTTTAACTATCAACTTAAATACTTACAGGTACTTACGTAAACCTACTTAGGCAACCAAAAGGTGAGAGAGACGACCCTTGGATAGAATACTTGCGATATACTTGATAGATTACCTTAGGACTAAGGTCTAAGGACAAAGGAAAATCTTAGTATTTCTATGCTAAAGACCCGCTAAGTTTGATGTGTTGTTTGACCGTTAATTTGCATTGTAGTTTTGTTAACTAATCACTAATCCAAGCGCATCAAGTGATAATATAATTATCTTTCTTAAGACTAGGTCACCGGCACACTAGCGGCATCATCACATTAACATCAAACTAAAAAATATATCAAAGGAAATTATGGTACACTAGCTGTGCCCAGGGGTTTCGCTCCCGTGGGAATTTCGGGATAAAAAGTACCATAAGATGTCATTCTAGGTTATATTCTAGCAGACCAGACATTGATTGCTCTAAACCTAAGTCTGTGCTAGCATTGTACCAAATTTCATAACAATCCGTTCGCATTTCGCGTGAAAGAGTAACAAACATACGCACATACATTCTCACAAAACTATATCTAGATCTACATACATTTTCACTTCAGTTGGGAATTGAGGAAAATCAGTGTTAGATAGAATGGCTGCGATTTATTGATAAGGAAAACAGCAAAATATCTGAGTTCGTGTTTGGAAATTAAATAAAGCCGGGTCTAATCCAAACTAGTTGAATTTTTATTTAGTCGGGTATATGTGGTAGGATATGAAGTGATCAGATGCTAGGGCGGAAAACACACACTTTGTCCTATTTATAGTATTTGATTAATATATTTTAAAAAAATCGTTAATAAAACGCCCTCAATTCGAATTATATTAAACTAGTGTCTAGTTTATGAATATTATTCTTAGCAATGGAATTTTCTTGGCTGTTTTTTAGGATTCCGTACCCGGAAGGCAAAAACGGAACTCTTACTTTGTTGTCTGTCCGTCTGGCAAGATGCTTTATCTCAACTCATGAGGTAAGTATCAAGTTCATAAATATATATATATATATAAAACTGTTGCGTTACTGAGTGACTGACTGACTGACTGACAGACGACGCGCAGCCGAAACTACTGGGCTAAATTTGGTGTTTAAGTTCCTAGGACAGTAGGATCAGTAGGGAGCACTAAGAAGGGATTTCCTGAAATTCCCACGGGAAAACTGATTTTTACTCACATATGAAGTTGTGGGTAAAAGCTATCGTATAATATAGTTTTACGTATCTTTCAAAAATCTGTCAGAGAAAAAACCAAGGTTGTTAATGCGATCAAACGATCCAAAGACTACTGTTGACGACCTCGTCTTGAATCTAAACCGAGAGGTCCCGGGTTCGATCCCGGGTCGGGTCATGATGGAAAATGATATTTTTCTGATTGGCGCCTGGGTCTTGGATGTTTATCTATATATGTATTTGTTATAAAATATAGTATCGTTGAGCATATGCCATAACAAAAGTCTCTTACTTTGGGGCTAGCTCAGTATATCAATATTAATATTTATTTATATATTTATGTGGCACGTTTTGCGATCCAAAGAAAAAATCCGAGATCTAGGCAAATAATGTAACCAAAAAATCTTAACTTTACGGAACCCCCCGGCGCGCGAGTCTGACTCGCACTTAATCTTATTTTTATATTTTTTAAGTTTATCGCTATTTAATTACGGCAGTCTGGTTAGACAACTACAAAAATAGATTAAAATAGGTCACCGCCTATTGAGCAATGATTCCATTCCGACTGAAGAAGCTCTTTATGTTATGTCATTCTATCTTATCTCTGACAAGATTCGTTACAATTGCCTTGATACTATTATTACTATATTACGAGTATGTTACTTGGTAGCACAGGGATGCATATTTTGTTTCCAGATTCGCAGGGCCGGCCCTAGCTTATAATAAGACGCCCCGGGCTCTGTGCTATACTTTTCTAATCCGTAGCGTTTCCCTATGACCGTTTCTCCGTTTTCGCGGTTCCTTCCCTGCCGGTATTTGCTATAGTGTCTTCTCTTTCTCTCATCATAGCAAAACATCATCGCAAAAATTCGGCACCCCGTACCCCAGAAGGGGTCCCTAGATCTCTCTACTACTCCCCTAGTTACCTATTGGATCGAAATCACCCTGTAATCAATTTTTTTAGACATAACATTTATAATAGAAGAGGGCCAGACGTGATGTTGATGTTCGATCGAATAGGCCTCCCGCGGACTAACTGAAATGACCACAAGAGTTTTGATAAGGCCACCACGTCACGCGTACAGGTAACAAACAACAATACTAGCGACATAGTGACCTGCCACATTTTTACCACAGATTTATAACATAGAACTCGACTTTTTACACGATGACTGCTATTGTAATTCGACCTTACCAGGCATGACAAATACAAAATATGCACATACAACACAATTACATTTTGCATATATATGTCTAAAGAACAAACAAAAAACGTAAATTATGTAAGTACCTACTCGATGTGTAGAAATTACCACTCATTACTTACTTTATTACTGTACCAGCAATAAAAAGTTTATATTAGAAATTAAAATACACTAAAGCGTAATTAATGTTGTAGTTTAAATCTTCTTAGAATTCAATATTTATTCTGACATATTAAGTATGAATATATCCTTATCCTTTCATCCTTACACATATTAAAACATAGTCCTCTGCCGCGTCTGTCTGCCTCTTAGCAATAAACACAAAAACTACTGCACCGATTTTCATGCGGTTTTCATCAATTGATAGTGCGATTACTGAAGACGGTTTAGGTGTATGTTTTTACCCAAGTGAAACCGGGACGAGCCGCTAGTAGCTAAATATACTAAAACTATAAATTATAATATAAATTAGACATAATGAAAATATAAATTACTTTACATGCGAGAATATGTAATGGTTTATGGTCTCGTAAATAGTTACTCTGTTATTTATTACTGTATGATCTCCTAATAAATAAAAAAAATTAAAGCCAAAAGCAAAAATTATTTGCAAAACATGACTATACATTATTTAAGTACAATGTGGTGTTAAAATAAAACTTAATCCTACATGTTTCACCGTCCACGGGTATGCAAATTTAAATGAAGAGCATGCTGTCATCCCACAAAACAAAATCGAATAGATAAAAGTAACTAAATTACCCAAATTTATATCTGAGTTTATCATTTAAAAATATATAATTTATCAAATTATAATACCATTACAATTTATCAATCAGTAAGGAACTGAAGTGTTTTTTAAATAAATTTAAATTCAAATCTTTATATTATTAGGGAATATTGTTATCAATTTTAGGTGCCATACGCACATTACTTTTACTGAGTAATGTAGTTTTAGCAGGGTGTGAACATTGTCTATAATTATCCCGGTGATTTCTTAACATCACAAAGGCCAAAATCTGTAGTTGCATTTGTTCCTTCCGGGAACAAAGAACGATAGAAAACAAACATTATTATTATTATTTAGACACGCCATATTACACCATACTTTTTATTAAAATCAATGCAAGCATTTGAGGAATGATTGAGAAACAAAATTTCACATTTACAATAAAAACTTTGAAGTCCCTGTGTCAGCAATATAATAAATAGCAACCTATAATGGTTGTGGTTGTTAGAAAAGGACATGCATGTCGTACGAGCCGACTAAGAGACACAACTTAGGCAGCTGATAGCCAACATGCGCATTCCAAAATAGGGTCGATGTCAGGTGTGTGGCCGGTCATACAATTAAGCCGTTTTTTTCGTATTTTTTTCGTGGTTCCCGGCGCTTCAGGCGCCGCAGCCGTGAATGCAGACAGGAAGATGTGAGAGAAACTATCAGCAACTAAAACAAATGACACGGGACCTTCACAATTTGGGGGCGCCACACTACTTTTTGTCCTGAGCTGAAGAAAGATTTGTCCGGCACTGTTTCTACCCTAGCTCAATATGTTTTTGATTGATGTTTTTCTTAATTTAAAAATATTTGCTTAAAAGATGACTGATTAATATATCAGTTTAATATTAATCTATGTAGGAAAACAAATATAAAGTCTTATCAAATAAAGTGGCAGAAAGATAAGAATGTATGTGTAGTGTAATGATTTTTATATGCACGATAAGTTCTTGTTTAACATTTATTTTTTAAAATGTAGGCCTTTTTGGGTATGTTTATTAACTAGACAGTAATTTTATGGAATCTTCAGTCTCGTCCCATTTTATAATTCAACCTTAGTTATACTCTTTAACCTCCAATCAGTTTATACATGTTGAACCTTCAAAATCTATCTTACATACTAAGTTTGGCACGGTTGGGGCATCTGGGTTAAATGGTCCCAATGTGGGAGGACTGATCACCTGTCTGGTGCTCGCACAGACGTCCCCAAAAAGGAATAAATTAATAAGATTGGCACGGTTAATGATGTTTAATTGTCACTTTTAGCTTTTCGGTAACCATGAAGACAGTTTAGTGCCCATAGAGGTACTAGACCAAATCTATTCTAGTTTCATTAATAGATTTCCTAACTAATTAAATTATAAATGCGAACATAACTTGGTTTGTTACCTCTTCACAGCATATCTAGTCAACTAATCATCTTGAAAATTTGCATACACATAGTTTGACATTGGAGAAGGACATAGTCCCTTTCAAATAGGGAGAAATAAATTTTCCCATGGGAAATTCACGCGGGCGTAGCCGCAGGCAAAAGCTAGTTTAAGAATAAAAACCTTCAGAATCCAAATTCGAAACAAGGACTGTTTGAAAAAGTTTACATAGACCAAGTCAAATAAAAACATACAGATGTTATACTATAACCACAGATTGTCTACATTCCAGATTAAGTAGTCTTTTCATCAGAAACATATGGAGTCATCTGACAGTTAAACATTTTTTTAATCCTTGAAAATCTTAATGACTTCCTGCTTCATTGCTGCTAAAATACACATTTGCTGATGTTTATCATTGATAGATTTTTGAACATAAAATCATGTTAATATTTTTTTGGTCTTGTTTAAATTAAAAAAAGATGTAAAGTCAGTTCTTTTTTTTATTTTGATATAAATAAACATAGGAAAATTGATATAAATATGTTTATTTAAGTTAGTTTCTTTAGTTTATTGTAGTCATTAGATAAAAGATGAATGGAAAAGACTAAGGGGTCCCTTTTAGCCCAGCAATAGAATACTACAGTTATTAAAAATATTGTAGTACAAGTAAAACAGTCTAAAAAGCATGTTAAGGTACAATAATACATACAAAAAATAAATGTGCCATTTTGTGCCAGAGATTGAGTATAGAAACTAAATGCCTGTTTAGTTTGCCTCAAAAATTAGCTCCTAGTATAGTGTTGCATAAAAATCTAATATGAACAATAGCACACACATGCTAACTCACACACACATCCATTATTGTAGGCAATCAGCTGATTTTTAATGTACACATTTAATGCTTTTCATTTGCAATGGTTGAGTAAGAGAAAATCTTTACATAATGATGAATCTTGTCTTAGATGTTTATTTATTCTATTCCTTAGGTATTTTAAAATGAAAACTGGACATGGATCACTAGTTCATAGATGTGTAGTCCAAAGTAAAATTGCCAGTCATTATTGATTGACGTAAAACAATTGTACAATAGTGTCACAATATTTTCCTGATTCAGGTACGAAAAAGGGTTTCATTCAGTTACCCTTACACAGACACGAGTCTGATCGAGTCACACAGCGCACAACGTGTCCGCTAGGGTTCTAGAAACGTAGAAATCCGTGTGTACTCAATATTATCGCAAATAGAAAGTGTTTGCAAATTTAACCACTTACCAAGGTATTCTGATATCCGAGCCCTGCTTCATCGTCGGACGTTTCTTCTTTATTCTGCACCTTCATCCCAAACACAAGAGTTCCTCTCAGTCCGTCACAAAAAACAAAACAATTAAATCAAAACAAATCTTCGAATTCGCACACTGTACCGGGCGCGATAACTTTTATAAAACTATAATACTCGCTCCATCACCGTGTCCGGCCGTGGTCACTCATGCTCGTTGCTCATACGGGGGTCTGACGACTTTAATAAGATAATGTGCAATTGAATAAACGCGATTTCATGCAAATTGCTCCTACGCCGGTCGACGGAGTCGGAAACACAACACACGTTCAAATACGACGTCATACAATGACCAACTGACAAATGACAATACAATCGAAATGACAGTCGCTGTGTGTGACAGTGCGCGGTGCATTCGAAATACCGGTTTACGACCTTGAACTTGATCTTAATTATTAAGTAAACTATCTACAATTTTCACTCATTAGGTAAATTTTTCATTGGTTCGTGTGATACTTTAACAATCTTATAAATGTTTCACGTCGTTTACGTCCATTGTCCACTTATTGTCCATCACATTTAATTTGATTATCGTGTCACGAATTGTACGCACGAGTTCCGAACGCAACTGACGGATTTATCAACGTTCCGTTTCATTACTTTGATAAGTTTATTTACCTTCCTATTCGTTCAAGATAAAAGTTATGTTTGCAAAAAACATGTGACGATTACATTACACACGAATAGATATACCTATTTAGTTCATAAATGCTAATTAAAATACCACATAATTATGCATACGTATATTGGATGTATTAAATTTTCATCACTATTGGACTTTTTATACTAATGGACTATAGGCATTAACTATTGGACTTTAGGCACAAGCCATATTATAATATTGTGACCCCATATTGCGTATTCTATGCCATGTGACTTTTTGACTAGTCCAAAAGTTGTCACTATTCTTTATTTTATACATAGATATCTACGGTTGTCTTTTGAAATAAACTTAATATGTACATTACATACCTATAAGTTTTCACTAAAATTAAATGTTTTACCCAAGCTTTTATTACTGTCCGAGTGATATTATTGCATTCAATGTGTGACAACAAAATTATGTTCGTGCAGTAAACCGCTGAAAAGTTCCTTTGTCAGGAGTCGTTCCTGGGTGCTCCCTGCTTATCATTTTAATGACATCCAAACTAAACGTATGCACAAAATTTCAGTTCAATAAAATTTCACCTGAACATACACATTTACGGG
This sequence comes from Plodia interpunctella, assembly GCF_027563975.2. Taxonomy (NCBI): domain Eukaryota; kingdom Metazoa; phylum Arthropoda; class Insecta; order Lepidoptera; family Pyralidae; genus Plodia; species Plodia interpunctella. Next base: position 6,497,862 of record NC_071316.1, read on the forward strand.
TGAATTTCACGACCGTTTGAACGCGGCGTGTAGCGTTTCGTTAGTGTCGCATATTTTTTTGAATAAAGAATCTTTAAAAAAAAAATAAACATTTATAAAATTAACATTGTATCAGTACTGTACTTATTTATAAAATGGGATTATTAATTTGATTACTGTGTATGGTACAATTTAATAAACACTAATGACAGCCCGCGGCGGAGTTGAAAATGCTAGTGAAATTCACCCTTACATACATCGTAAGCACAGATCGCAAGTGAAATAAAAGCTTGTAATACGAGAATTCACTAAAAGACTGAGCGATCATTAATTTTAATTCAGTGAGGCGAATCACAGGCAAACCCAAAGAAGTTCTAAGTTTTTTTTTTGCCATCGCTATATTTTCGTTCGGAAAACTTGGTGAAGTGTTTTGAGTTAGAAAAAGTGTGAAGAGGGAGTGGTGTTCGAGTGCTAAACCCTTGTCTAAAAGGGACTAGATTCGAAAACTACACGTAGCATAAGTTAGTTTTTTTTTATATTGGCACAAAACTGTCTCATATTCGGATATGAATATAATATTATAGAATTTTGTGGACACACGCTGCTCTTCTGCTAATGTATACAGTAGCAGCATGCGTCCACTTCATCATTCGTGAAAATTGACTATTAGCTACCATTTATCTTCTTCAGACTAGATGTCGTGTGGTGTATAAATGTCAGGAAGGTCTTGGTCGTCTCTTCATATTTGATAGTCTGTAGAAGATTAAATTCTTCCTTTTTGTTTCGTTGACACGCCACGACATAATCGTAGCGTGCCTTCGCAAAAATTTGACAATCACGCAAGAGGTGCTCTATTGGCACAAGTTAGTTACTAATATGTCTGAGTCATTTAGATATATTTTAGTTAATTTTCAGTACAGCTATATAACTCTATTCGTAAAGCGCTACCTGGTTAGTAATCGAGGCACACACGCGGTAAATTATTATTACTCAAAGCACACAATAAAAAAGTGAATCGACACACATAAAACAATAATATGCGAACATAAGTCAGTAATAATGGCGTGAATAATCACTGAATATCGTAATTTTACGCGTGTAAAGGCACAATAGACCGGGTGTCTCGTGTCTTTCAACGTTTTCAGACAATATTTACGTGGATATTTAGTTATTATCTCTGTTTAAACCATTGAAAGACAAGTAATTAAGTATAGTTCTTTTTTCAGTAAAATCTAATATATATATATATATATATATATATATATATATATATATATATATATATATTAGAAAATCTAGTATACCATGTATATATACATTATATATTTGAAAAGGGTCTTTAACTATATGCATATCAAATTTCATCAAAATCGGTCCAGCGGTTTAGCCATAAAAGCGAACATACATACTTTCGCATATTTCCATAATTATAATAAAACTGTAAGTTTGAGGGCTATGTTTATTCGCCCAAAACGAAAAATTACTGGTTGGAATTTTATGTGGTTTTTAGTTGTATAGAGGATGGTCTAACTTAAAATCAGATATAGGATTCATCGCGATTCGTTGCTTAGAACTCGAGATAATGACGAACACAATAATCGCGGGCGAAGTCGTGGGCATAAGCTCATTTATATTATTAGTATGAGCTCGGTTAAATTCTGTAGTAGGGACTAACTTTTGCCCTCGGCTTCGTCCGCGTAATTTTCTCTACGAAAAGAGGAACAAGGAGAGAAATGGAGAGAAATGGAGAGAAATGGAGAGAGAAGGATAAATATAGGCTTACAAATTTAATACCTAGTTAAATAAATAAATATATTGGGACAAATCACACAGATTGAGCTAGCCCCAAAGTAAGTTCGAAACTTGTGTTATGGGATACTAACTCAACGATACTATATTTTATAACAAATACACATATAGATAAACATCCAAGACCGAACAAATCAGAAAAAGATCATTTTCCATCATGACCCGACCGGGGATCGAACCCGGGACCTCTCGGTTCAGAGGCGAGCACTTTACCACTGCGCCACCGAGGTCGATAACTTGGCAATTTTTTTACTTCCTTGGGTGAATTTTCTTTACACCATTTTACACGGGGAAGAAGTCGCGGAAAAAAGTAAAGTAGCTATTAAAATTATCTACCTAGCTACTACAATCAATACGGCCGGTTCACACACCATAAACTTTTTTCTGAACAATTCGCAAGTAGACAATAGAAACAAAACACAATTCAAGGTTCGTGGCCTTGAACTTGACCAATGTGAAGGTTAACCCTTCACGCACCACCAGCGATCAATTGCTTTCATGACTGTCTATTCTAAAAATATCAGATTTTATTATACTACTTATGGTCTGTGCGCAAGACGCGAAGATAATATATCTATCTAATATAACATGCCTTTAATTATATGTAACGCGGGTCTTTATATGTATAATATAACGGGTATCTATCTAGAATTATAGCATACTGTATTATGGCATAATGATTTTTAAACATAACGTTTTTACGCATAACGGTTTAGTCATAATTTATTTGAATAACCAACCTAACCTAAAAGTTAAATATACAATAATTAACAATTACGTTAACTTTACCCGTACATATGCCGAAAATCAATGTGCCAAAACCGATATGTCAAAGAATAGAATAGTTAAGACAAAATATATTATGTGAAAACATATGGGACCCCCAATATAATTTTGTCACTACATCTCGGGTGTAATTTTGCAACTCGATTTTGGAGCGTTTTATTTTGGACAACAATGCATTATTGATGAGGCTCCAGAACGTGGGAACTCCTGAACGGTTTACTGCACGTACATGATTTTTCTTGTCACTCCTTGAATGCAATTAAATCTCTCTGACAATATTAAAAACTTACGTCAAAAATGTCATTTTTGTAAAAAAAACTTCAATGTTATGTTTAAAAATTATACAGTGTTACAAAATACCGGGAGCGGTGGTGGTTCACTGGTTAAGACCGTCCGCCCCTGAATCGAAAGGTCCTAGGTTCAAATCCTACTCAAGCCACATTGAGTTTGTAATCACCATTTGCTTCCGGTGAAGGAAAACATCGTAAGGAAACCTAGGCTCTACTTGATGTCGCATCTATTGTGTGAAATGGAGAAGGCAATGACAAACCACCCCAATTAAGTATATTGCCAAGAAAGTCCTTGTGTGTTTAATTCCACTTGATTATCCCGACTCCCAACCATGAGGAATACGACTGGAAGTTGAATTAAACAACATTTTGAAACATGTTTATATATTCTCTTAAACATAAAACAATTTTAATCAGCATAAGTACGTATTTACTTTATTTTGACGAAGTTCTAGGTAAAATGATAATAAGTAGCTTTGTATGTATTGTATATATGACTAGAAGTTCACTAAAGTCTGGCAATAGGCACAGTGATTATAAATTTTACTCTCACAATTGAGACAGATAGATACCTCGCAATTTAGATAGATAGATAAATTCCTTTATTTGTTGCCATAATCACTCACATGCATATATAAAGAAAAAAAAAACGAAAAAGTAGATTTGTACAAAGCAGCGTATTTTTTACACAAGAATTTGCTGGATGTCCCGCGCGTGACAGCACTGTCCAAAGAGTAAATCTATAAAAAAGATAACCCAAATTTACAATAAAATTTAGCAAAATTTGCTTTTTATTTTTATTCTTGTAAATTTTATCCCATAATGAACAGTAATTGTAAAAAAAAAAACAAGTCTCGCAACGCAGTTCTTCTACCGTAAAAATAAGATCGGAAATGCAACAAATATAAGGTACTGTCGACAACACATCATCACTATACAAATCCATTGCAAATTCATGGCATCAGCATAGAGATTTTTTACAATTTGATATGCGATTCGACTGTATGTTATAAGTATTTATTTTAATTTTTTTTTACGTAATTTATTTTCTAAATTTATAAGCTACTTTGAAATAAAGCCTTTAAAGGAACCGAAAAGGATAATTACACATTGAACTATAACTACTTACATTAACTTACTTAATAATAAATACACTATCGCTGAGCAGTTCGCCGATCTCTGGCCGTTTCGACGTACGTTGCTGGTATTTACTTGCGGTAAAAGAAAAGCTCACATATAAACTACGTAATGTTCATGCATTCACGTCGGTATTTGTCTGAGTTCAGCGATAGTCTAGACATTGTAGTCGTATCACTGAGTAAACTGCACTGCAGCTGGTAGGTGTGGCGTTGAGAATTGAGAATAGGAGACAGTAGAAGATGCAGGGAAGAAGTCGCGGATAAAAGTAAAGTAGCTAATAAAATTATCTACCTAGTTACTACAATCAATACGGCCGGTTCACACACCATAAACTTTTTTCTGAACAATACGCAAGTAGACAATAGAAACAAAACACAATTCAAGAATTGAGAATAGGAGACAGTAGAAGATGCAGGAGTTATAGGTAGATTGGAAAGAGAAAGAAGAAAGGGGAGATGTATTTAGCGAATTACAGTAACTAAAAGAGAGGACAGTTAAGAATTTTTTTTTTTTTTCAGAAAAAGTTATTGATTTGTTTTTTATGGTTAACAATACTGGCACATGATCATAGTCTTCTACATAGTCCTATTCCCCATGGCTGAGGGTCGTTGTCATTACATGAAATGAAACACACACAACATCATTCTTGGCACTATTGATAGAGTGGCTTGATATTGCCTACTCCATTACACACACAAGTTAATAATCAACCAGTTTGCAGGTTTCCTCACGATGTTTCCCTTTACCAGAAGTCCGTGTCGATGAAAATTATGGTCGATGAAAACTAGACATGAGACAGATTGGTATACAAACTCATGTGGCACGAGTAGGATTCGAACCTGGGCCCTTTCGATCCACAGGCGCGCGTATCCATTACACCACCAACTTCGTGAACATCGCGAAATAAAGCAAAAGGCAATGGGCTCATGTAGGCTGAAAATTATGATGACGATCTAACAACAATCCATCTTGACATTGTTGTTTAAATAATATAATTGTATGTATATGTTTCGCGGATTTATCTCGCAAACTCTTTTCTGGTAGCGCCATCTTGTTTGGTCTCACTGAAGATCAGCGTTATGGCTCTTCGTCACGGCACAAACTGAGTGGTACCCTTTTGTAGCATATTTAATGTATGTAATATTAAAATTTTGTTAATATTCTGTAATATATGCTATGAATACATTTATGTCTATTTAAATTAACAGCTTGAAAAAACAGGGTTGCGATTGGAGCATATTAATACAATGGGAAATATATAGGAAAGGAGGGAAATACCACTAGACGTTGCAGTCAGATGTATTGAGCGAATTGCAGCCAGTAGGTCGCGTTGAGGACAGAGAAAAGGAGAGGGAAGAACACGCGGGAGAAGCGGTCGATGTTGATGGCGCGCATCCTGGCTTTGGCCGCTTCAGCTGCTTCCTGGAATTACACGAGCCGTGTGAGACTCAGGGTCTGTTTACCACTATCTTATACAAGTTTATGTGTTATGCGGGCTCCACGCGAACGCGAATGCGTGAACATTGCGTAGTTTATATGAGTGCTTTTATTTACCACAATGAAAACCCAGCAATGTATGTCGAATCCGTCAAAGTTTGGCGAACTTCTCCTCGATAGTGTGGAGCCGGCATTAGACAAATTAAAAAACCTTTCAATATTCATTTCGCTGCAACTTTTGAACGGATTTTAGATTTTATTTTATTTTGAATTTTGATCATTTTTGTGTGTACTATCTGCGCCCCGAGCTTCGTCACGTGAGAATCTCGGGATAAAAAAGTACCCTATGTGTTATTCCATGTCATATTATATGCGTGTACCAAATTTTATAACAATCCGTCCAGTAGATTTTGCTTACAAAAGCAACAAACATACAAAATTACATTCTCACAAACTTTCACATTAAATAAGTAACAACCCGTTTGCGTGGTTTCAAAAGAAGGTGGTTGACGTCAGGCAGGCGGCAGGAAAATTTCTTTAAAATTGTATGGTTTTAATTTTACTGTCCCTGGGTTTCACAGCATCACTGATTGCAGCCGAGCACTGCACCCCAAGTGAACACACAAAGATTCTCATATTACAGTTAGCAGATAGTACAGTATAAACTCACTTTGGGTTTCCCAGCACCGTCCCCCAGTACAATGTTCACCAGGCAATACTCCATTAGAGCCATGAACACGAATCTGCGATGATAAATTTTACAAGGTCTTACAACTATATAGGTACAGTCAACAGTACATCACACAGCACATGCCGGGTAACTTAATATGCTGATTTTGATTTTGATTTGATTTTGATTTTGAACCGTGTGTGTTTGTCTGTCTTTCACGCCAAAATGGAGTAACGGATTGAGGTGATCTTTGGTGATAGTTGGGAGAGCTGGAGAATGCTACAATTTGACACAGATATTGAAAGTAGTGGCTAACATGATGGAGTACACTCAGTTCCTATGAGTTGATCCTTGCAGCCTTGGCAGCTGACAGGCAAAAATAGCATTTCCAAGTTGGCAGGCGGCGGTTGTAAAATTACAGCCGAATCTTAAAAAAATTAAGGTTATTTTCTAATCTGACCTCGGGTTTCGCGGCGTCACAGCCTTGAACGCTCATACGCTATAGAGGAGGACACTCACACAGTACACACGGACATGAACGCGTCCACGGCCTTGAGGTAGGACACGGGCGGGAGCTGCGCCTGCGACTTGGCGTGCTGCGTGGACAGCGTGAGCAGCGACGTCACGCCCAGCGTCACGCGCGCCGGCGCCGCGTCCGGCTTAATCCAGAATGACACCCACTGCAAAATACAATAGGATAGATCACAATTTTTATTTCGGTGACTATTTGTTTAGATCCCGAGATATCAATAATAAAAAGTTTCAAATATCATAAAGTGCGATAGTGACAAAACATACTTACTTTAGCTTAAGGTATGCTTAAACTTTTTTAAGAATGACGGGTTCCTAAAGCTAGAAGCCTGTTATGAGGTTGGCGGAAACACTACATTTACTTATTCACCATGCCTACAAAGACATGGTCCTGTATATCACCCAAATACCTATAAATTACACTCACGGACATAATGACGATGAGACATGTAGGAATGTAAGTGTTGAAAAGATGGTAGCCCAGTCGCCGCTTCAGCTTGAATATCACTTCCAGGCAAGTGAAGTTACCTGAAGATAAAAGAGGAACAGTCAAGATTTATCGTGGGCCGGGTCGTGAGGTTCCCTCTATTATGGTTGAGCTACGCGATGGCTGTCCCATGCGTCAACTCGTGAACGGGTGCTGCCAGAGGGAACTGGTCATCTCGTTTCTCATATATTTTCATGTAAGTTAATTGTGTTTCACATCGATATATATATATATATATATATATATATATATATTATAATTAGCACTCGGATCACAATCATAACCTGTTTTGATATACCTTTTGACTATGTGCATTATGTACTTTTATATATTATTAGGCATTTGTTCTCAGCAGTGGTCGTTCCGAAATGCCAGTAGTTTGTAGCTTGTGAGAAATAACTATAAATATTGACGAGAAAAAGTGCCTGTGAAGGTCTAATTTCTGAATAAATGATTTGAATTTGAATTATTCAGGGCAGACAGTTGGCGCGTCCTTAGGCTGCTGCGACCACAGTTCGTTTGCCCAGTAAAAAAAAAACATTTAGGTAAGTATTTTTCAATGAAAAATTTTTAGAAGCTAATCACACTGTCTCGATCTACCCACGTATTTATGACGTCAATTCACTTTCTAGTAACTCTGTCAAACATGGATTACGTTGAAGATTCGGGACAGTAATTATTCTGGATTACCAGATTAGCTGCAGAGATGTTTGGTCATCATGTGCTAATATTTGTTATTATTATCGTCAGAAAGGTATCTTTATAGCACCAACAAGATTAGTTTGTGTGTTTTATTGTAGCCAAGGTGCTTAGGGATTCAAAAAGGCATATGAGAAACATCAAGAATTATATGTTGATACCTCTACTTACCATCAGAGATCGTGTGAATTTTGTGTGAGTATACCCGAATATACTAGACCGATTTATTAAACCAACTTTTCCCATATTTATAGTTCGCATATAGTAATAATTTCGACATTTGGGCGTTCAAGATAAGTGTATTTCCTTTCTCAAAAAGTGCCAAGCGCCGGTGACCCGTAACGGGTTGCAGGTGTCCATAGGCTGCGGTGTTTGCTTACCATCAGACAAACCGCAAGCTTATTTGCCCTACTATACTATAAAAATAGTTTACATTTTCCTTTTTCTGAGTAGACTTAAATATATGTTTAGTCTATTGTTTTTCTCTTCGTTGATCTGATTAATGTGCTAGATCTGTGGCTAGAAGGGTTTACCATTATAAATATTTATGGTCAAAAGGTATACGGAACATATTATAATTGTGATCGAGATACAAGTTTATTTGTTACACAAATTAAAAAACTCCCGACTATCAATATTTATTTCGCTACAACTTTTGAACGGCTGAACCGATTTTGATCAAACATATCTAAAAACCACCGCATAAAAATTAGCTATCAAATTAAAAAAAACCGCATCCAAATCGGTTCACCCGTTGATGAGATACGGTGCCACAGACAGACAGACACACTTAGCGGTCAAACTTATAACACACCTCTTTTTGCGTAGGGGGTTAATAAAATATGATTGATCAAAAAATAATCGATACTTTTAAGAGAGCTAGCTGACCAGTTCCCCCCGGCAAGATTGGACCTTTATGATATCGATTATCGAAGAAGACATTTCTCACCAGTAGAGTAAACCTGTGTACAGTCAGCTGTCCTATTCTGCACCAGTTCGAGCTGAGGCAGCTCGATGTTCTCGTCCACCACCAGGGGCACCTCAGGGTCCCACTGGAACACCAAGTCGTCTGTCGTGTGTGACACTGAAATAGAAGAAATTATATCCAGTCTTTAAACATTTTTCACATCTTTGACATCGCAAATCAAGATGGGTTACGCCTAATATTTGTTCATTTTCTTCCCAAACAGACAAATCGACGACAGTTGAGTTTGTGACCGGCTTTTTGAGAAGAAACTGGAAAATTGTGGGCGTAAACTCAACTGTGTTTGATATGCATGTGAGAAATTGTAAGGTTAGTTAAAATAGCCCTATTTTCTTCCCGAAATAGACAAGGAACACATGTAGTTTCTTCATGTATGTCAGTCCGTCCTCTCTTATCGATCGAGTTAGCTCAGAGACTATTAAAGTTAGAAATTATAAGCAGTAAGAGGTTATCCTTAGATTATCTATCATATCTTGTCCCCGATAAGACCTGGAGCCGGGGATCTCAGCAGCGCTTGGAGTCTGGAGGACCCTTGGCCCACATCCAGAACACGACATACTACTGATTGTCGGCCGAAGCAATATAGCGATGTGGGATATATTTTGTACTTGTCCTACAGAAATAAATATGAAAATTGTCAAAACCATGTCGTGTTAATTAATTACTTATTTCCCCAATTAAATACTTAGTCGGGGAAATAATACTAGTTTTTTCCGCTCTGCATGCAGTCACTCGGCCTCGGGCCATTCCCTAGACAGATAAGTCTTTATCTAAATATGCTGCAAATTTCATCCAAATCCGCCCAACGGTTTAACCGTGAAAGTGTGACAGACAGACTTTCGCATTTAAAAATATCCATATGAATATTATAAAAGCAGTTTGTCTGACTGTCACTAGGTTAATTTTGATGAAATTTGGATTAGATGTGATCGAAGTCAAATCAAACAATACCGCGGACCTAATAGGTCATTAGCTAACTAAACGCGGAACTAATAAGGTAAATAGCTCATATTTAACAAATCCAATGAATACAATTTTTTTTATGAATTTGAAATTTCATCTGTTTCGCTTTAAACATGAGAAAGATAATTCAAATAAATAGATCAATTAAAAAGACAAATATAAACTTAGATTAATACAAAGTTCCAACTCAAGAACACCCAATTTTGAGTCGCTATTATCGTCGACGTCGTATAGTCATTTTCTCTTATTATTCTACTGTATAATATGTACGACTAGTATAATAAAAAGAGACTACTAGGTACCTGTACCTAGTGATAGAAAAAATCCCAAGTAAAAAATTAAACCGCGCTGTCATCAGAATCAAAAGCTATATCATCTGTGTCAAGTGCTTGATAGAGAGACAGCGTCGGTGATTATAATTAGACGATGGGGGACGGTCAAGAGCCACAAAATAACGCGGTCAAGGAAAGGTAATTACTTAAAAACAATATATATATATATTAGGACAAATCACACAGATTGAGCTAGCCCCAAAGTAAGTTCGAGACTTGTGTTATGGGATACTAACTCAACGATACTATATTTTATAACCAAATACATATATAGATAAACGTCTGAGACCCGGGCCAATCAGAAAAATGTCATTTTCCATCATGACCCGACCGGGGATCGAACCCGGGACCTCTCGGTTTAGGGGCAAGCACTTTACCACTGCGCTAGTGAGGTCGACTCCACTTGTCATCATTTATGAGGTGAGTTGGGTTAAAGGTGGTAAGTTGGGGCCCGAATTCAACGTAACCGAAATGCACTTTATAAATTTCCTTCAATTTATTTCGATAGTTTTAAGCAAATTTATAAACAAAAAAGTTCAGTCGATCGAGGCGTTCGTTCGAACTATATGACAGCGATTGTAATAAAACCAGAAACGGAGCCTTCAGAGAAACATGGAGAAAACTGATGAAATAAACTTCGATTGCAGGAGAATCTGCCACTCCACTCTTCTGCAATCTCCATTATTTGCACGCAAATGTCGAGAGCTGGTGTCGGCGATGTCAGGAGTGCCCTCCCGACACAAAGAAGGAATAACGAGGCACAAGAACACATTTCTTTCGGTCACTGGTTTGGGCGGTATTTTGAATGCCGCGAGTACCACTTGAATTGTTGAATAGAAATTGCAACGAATGGAAAAAAATATGTATTTTTTTATTATTTCTAGCAGCAGACTTGAGGTGAGTTGCGCAAGTCAACTTTGACGTTGACTTTGACCTACGCGCCGCTTTCCGGTTGTAAAATAACAGGCGAATCTTCAAAATTTTAAGGGTATGTTTATGCTAACCTCGGTTTTTAGCGGATCCTGGGCTCCGACGTTCAACGACTGAGGAAGATTGGGAACACGCTCAGATGAGAGAGGATGTCAAGTATTCATTTATAATTAGTATATAATATTATACCTGTGACCGTATTTATGTTTGGGTAAGTATACCTACCTCTCTCTGTCTCTCGCGTTTCCCATTCGGGGCTGTGACGCCGCGATGCTCAAGGTCAGTGTAAGATTCGACTGTGATTTTACAACCGGCCGCCTTCCTGACGTCAACCTTCCTTGGGAATTCTCCGCCTGTCTGTGTCTTTTTTTTTATATACCTACTCATTAAACTGAACCCCATTTAAATCTCAAATTTCAAATGTATGTCTGTTTTAGTGTACCTTATTCACTTCGTACTTAACGAACGATATGGAGTGGTATTATTCAAGGGCGGGAGCACACGCTAAGCTATTTTACACAGATTATCAATAACATATTTGTACGCAATTTACGAGCACTGCTCCTCCATCAAGGAACCCCCTGGAGGACCCTTGGCCCACATTCAAACACTTCACTCAGACCTCAATTATATCGGAAATACATATCGATATCTGAGAAATACTTTCCATAACGCCTTGGTTTTACGAAATCGAAATAATAAGTCGAACTGTAAACTTTATACATATAGATACTAACGTCCAAACCCGACTTCGCTCGGGTAAAACCACAATAAATTCCTATCTCCTCTCCTCTCATACTCTGGAATCACATTATAGGTGAAAGTCACACAAAATTTCATCTGGCCGTTTCTGAGTTTATCGCGTTGTATCGCGAATACATACTTTTTACAAGCTTTGTCGCCATGCCCCTATGTCTCTGGTGGAAACTTGCAACTCAAGTTTGAAGCAGATATCTTCAACCGATTGAGCTGAAATTTTGTACACAAGTTTAGTTTGGATGATAAGTGGAAACTCCTCAACGGTTTACTGTACTTACAGGACTTTTTGCCACACATAGAATGCAATAAGATCTCTCTGACAACAAATGTTACATTTTTATAATAGTAAGGATTTTTTTCCCTCAAATGCCGTGTCCCACTGCTGGGCAAAGGTCTCTTCCTTATTTTTGCACCCATCGCGATGTCTGGCAATTAGTCAGTGTATTTCAGCAAACAATGACACTAAAGCAACGTGGAAAAAATTTCAACTCTGTAGACCAAGATTTCCACTTTGAAATACGACAAACTTGCAAGGCATTTACAAATATGTGAAACCAAACAAAAGTTTAATGAAAAGCCAAAAAAAATCTTACAACTTTCCATCTGAAGCTTGCACTCCTGCGTGTCGTGAGGGTAGATGAGAAAATTCATGGCGCACGACAGCTTTAGTGTCAACTTCACCATGTATAATATCGTCTTGTCCTTGTACAGCCACACGTAATGGTTTGGTATGGTCATCGTCTGGAACGTCACCGACTTCGCGTTCTTGAAGAACGAATCTGGACGCCACATGTGCTTCAGCCAGTCCACTTCAAGCAGCCTGTTTGACAAGTCCACATCAGTTTTTGTGCGATGATTAAAATTCACTACACTTCCATACCAGGGTGAATTTCACGAGAGTTTTGAACTCCGCCTCGGATTGTCATTAGTGTTTATTAAATTTTACCATAGACCAGTGATCAGTTTAATAATTTACCTTATATATTTTATAAATAAATAAAGTACTGTTACAATGTTAATTTTTTAAATGTTTAATGTAAAAAAAAAATGTCGAACACTAATGAAACGCTACACGCCGAGTTCAAACGCTCGTGAAATTCACCCACCGTAGGTAGATATAAGAACATTAAATTTCTTATATCTGTGTTACATAAATTTCTAATATTATAAAGAGAAAAGATTTGTTTTTAATGTATTTGTTATAAAATATAGTAGTATCGTTAAGTTAGTATCCGATATCACAAGTCACGAACTTACTTTGGGGCTAGCTCAATCTGTGTGATTTGTCCTAATATATTTATTTATATGTATGTAGTAATTATGCATGCATGACTTTTGATTTATTGTCATTTTCTTTTAAATCCTAAGTTTAATTTAATTCCGACGCCAATCAAGGCAGGATGTGTATGCGCACAATGTAATTAGATATAAGAAGTAAGTTTGTACCATATTCAAGGAATAAATTATTCTGATTCTGTCTCTATGTATATTTAGATCTTCAAAACTACGCAACGGATTTTGATGCGGCTTTTTTCAATAGATAGTTTTCTTCCTGTGGAAGGTTTAGGTGTATAATATAGATGGTTTTAGCTGAGCGATGCCGCGACGGACCGCTAGCCTTACCTATACTCGGAGGTCATATTCTCAGGCAGTCTCAATCTGAAATCCTTCCACGTCTGTGCGAAGAAGATGTCCGCAGCATACGTCTGCAAAGAGAGATCATATATTTAGAAAATATACTAGGTAGACGGAACTTAGGACTACAGTCAAAGTTGTATGTTCTGACAATACAAAAATAAGTAATCTTTGAGTAGGTAGGTAGGATATTGAATAAGAATAAAAAAGACGTTACATTTATGTATTCTTTTTGAAATTTTGTTGTGTGCTCAGCTATACAGGGTTACTGGTATCAAACGCAAAACCTCCTGAAGACACATTTTTTGTATTTATTGCGTTTAGACAAAAGTCGTAGAACAAAAGTTGCTTGTTTTGATGTAAGTACCCATTTGTACCATTTGTCTTTAGGAGGTATTTAGTCTTTAGGACCTCCTAAAGACTAAATACCTCCTAAAGACTTTGCTTTGTTTTAAAAACCTTTTCAAAACAAGCAACTTTTGTTTTGCGTTAGATACCAGTTGGGTTCCTGGCAACCGAGCCTGTAGAGGATTCTGTTTTCCTACTAGGTATCTAATAAACATTACATGAATTGTTGGTTATCCATACTATCCATATGCACACTAATATTAAAAATGTGAAAGTCTGTCTGTTCCGCTTTCACGGCTAAACCACTGGACTCATTTTGATGAAATTTGGTATGCATATAAATAAAGAACCCCATTCAAACATAAGACTGCTTTTTATTAAAAAATCAACTCCCGAATTACTATAATGGGTTGTGAAAGTGCATATGAAAATCATGTCTGGCCGCGGGCAAAAGTTAGTTCTGAATAAGATTACTGGAAATGCGTATGTTTGGGAATACCTGTATGTAGTAAAATTCGTCACTGGCCATTGTCACTACAAAACTGTTAAAAGTTTTACCATAGAGTTTTCGTCTATAGAGTCGAGGCCCATGACGGTGACGTGGAAGTTGACGGTGGTGGGCTGGTCGTTGACCTTTGGGGGTCGCATCTTGTCGTACATCCGAGGGTCGTCGGGAAGTAGGTCTTGGAAGGTGAGAAGGGTCGACCTGAAATATGTCTCCTTGCAATTTTTGTTTTAGCGCGCATCGGTTTTATTTATAAGTCGTCAAAGGCTAACATGGTTTTTACGAATACCGCCATCTAGTGGCAGTATAGACGAATACAATGTATACTTAACAGTCTAGCACCTACTTACCTGTTTTCCTACATTTAATCTATGAAAATCCTTACATAAAATTGAAACAAAGTTCTCTGCCGTGTCTATTCGGGGTAGCGAAGAAAAAATGCCTTAAAATTTTGGTTATGATTTTCCAATCGGCCGCCCGCTTGACGTCAACCCTTTTTGGGAATGCTATCGTTGTCTATCAGCTGTTAAAACTTTGTGTCCCTTAGTCGCCTTGTACGACATCCACTGGAGCGTTCATATGGAGTGGTACTACTCTAGTGCGGAACCACTCACTCTGCTATTTATTTATTATAGTATGTGTATATGTATAAGATTCGAATATGGGATCTTTCATTTCATAAATTTTAAAAACTTAATAATGCGAGATGACGCATTGCCTGTTACCCGACTGCAAAGGAAGGGTTATATAATCTCGCTGTTTATTTATGCAACGCTTTTTATGTGAGAGCAAACACGACATTTTGCGTTTGATTTCTCGTTTGCCAGATGTCATTATCACAATGTTTTCGAAAATAAAGGGATAAGGTCTGGTCCCTGGCAATCGCTTTGGGAATTCGCTGTTGTTCCCTGCCGCGTTCGGGGCTGTGACGCTGCGAAGCCCGGGGTCAGTGTATACAAGTTTGTTAGACAAATAAAAAACCCCCGAATTTCAATATTAATTTCGCTACAATTTTCTCCATCTAAGAAACACCGTATAAAAATTACTTAGCTATAAAAAAAAACCGCATCCAAATCGGTTCACGCGTTGACATACATAGACAGACAGACATACTAGCAGTCAAACTTAAAAATACATAGACAGACAGACATACTAGCAGTCAAACGCAAAATAGGGGTGTATTTTGCGTCGGGGGTTACAAATAAAACCTATTTTTTTAAGATTCGGCTATAAATTTCCAACCGACGTCACACACATACCTGTCTGACGTCACCCCTCCTTGGGAATGCTATTACTGTTGTCTATCACTGCCTAGACTATTTCTCTTAGTTGCAACGTACTGCATTCAATGGAGGCTATGGAATGGTCCTATTCTAAGGGGGAAACACATGTACCATACAAAAAACCGTTCAATTTTTTCAAAAAATTCCTTGTCAATAAGTATAGTATGTTACATTCCATCTACAAAAGAGACTATCGAAGTTTTAATTACTATCGTCCAGTTTATAATAAAGTTCTTTATCCACACTTCATTATCACGAAATAGTGTTATTCTTTAATGTATTGTTTCAATGATCTACATAAATTTAAATCTTCCGTTGTAAAGGTTAATATAATGTGTGTTTGGATTTGATGTTTTTAGATGGTCTACGTAAATAGTTCAATTCTTACTACTGCAAGGATTTGTTTGTAAAACCTTTATATTACGAGAAATCCTAATATAAATGCGAAAGTTTGTGTGTATGTATATATGTTTGTTACCTACTTTTTCACGCAAAATTTACTTATTGGACGGATTGTTATGAAATTTGGTATACGGGTAGAATATAACTTGGAATAACACATAGGGTACATTTTATGTCGAAGTTCCCACGGAAGCGCAGTCTCTAGCCGCAGCTAGTAAGTGCATAAATTAACATTGAATACATCAAAGATACACTACAACAGCGGACTTATCCTACGTAGGGATCTCACAGTCAACTGGCGACAGGATGGGAGAACATAGTAGCGGTAGTATTAAGTAAGAATGCACAAAAATAAAATTGTCTACTAAATTGTAACTAAGTGTTAACTTTAAACTTACTGAGCATAGCAAAGATCGGTCGCTCCGAGCCATAGACGAAGAAGAGCTGTAGTAATCCAAAGAAGTCTCCCGGCCGCCATTTTGTTATAAAAAAAAAATACACACACTTCCCTTTTATAACTCGAAATTTATACACCAGAGTGAGCCATATTTATTAAAACTAGAACTAAAATTAAATATATTGCAGTAAAATCTTTATTTTATTTTGCATTGCAACCTAGCATTTAATAACTTTATTTATTCGATAACTGTCTATAATTAGGTTTTTATTTAGAAATCGAATTATGATTTTTAAAAGACAAAGTTATGTGAGTAGTTTTTTTTTGTTTTGAATTTGGAACTAACTACGTTTTGAATTTAAAATCCGTTTTCCCGCCGCGCTGACCGGAAAAGCGCGCCAACTTTGACAGCGGCCGCCGAACGGCGCGAAATGCAATGACGGACAGGAAAAATACAGTTGACCAGTTTTTAAACTTATGACATGCGCATTACATAAATGACCTTATTGTTACCTGATTATTTATTTTTTGCTTGACCGTAAGTATGTAGCTACACATATAATGCCAATTATTCAGTTAACGTGTGGTTCATCAATACGGAGAAACAAGCAAAGTCCAGGAAGACCCTATAATCAAGAGAGCCACCGCACTGGTGACCACGACCTTCAGGTATGAGGATACGAGTGTTAGATCTGTACTACAGCCATGTCACAGATTATGTAATACTTCCAGTAGCCGTATTCCGCGACGTGTATACCTATAAACACACAGCGTGCGATTTTAGCAGACAACAAAGCATAGACCACAAAATATAGACGTAGGAGATGCGTGAAAGAGAATATGCTATAAACTAAAATATAGTTTGGTCTAGCAATATTTCATAATACGCTCAAGAGGACTCAGATTTTGCGGCACCGCAGTTCCTCGTGGCCTATTATTAGCGTTCGATGACGAGCTTACTGCCTCTTGGGCACGTCTTTCTGTGTATTTCACAGAGAATTATACAGAGCTTGTGTGTACATATAATAATGTCCTTTGCCAACTGTGGGACTATCAATAAATATTTCACATATTATTACTGCAAAACCTTTATTCTGCAAAACCTTTATTCAGTAAAAGTAGGTATTACACACGAATTTAATCATAACTCTTAGTTAGCCCTCCGGCTGCCGTCCCGTTCGCCTGTCAGCCAAAGTGGCGGGAATCGTCCTGTCACTAGACATTGACGTATATGTGTCAATGACAAATCAGTGCGAACTCTACACCAACTAAAAGAGCGGGACCTAAAATGTAAAGAAAAAAGAGGCGTGGCGAATATACATCGACAAGGGTATGATCTCAAATTACACTATTTAGACTATTAGGATGCAGATAGTAAACGAGATGAAAAATTATTCTACCTACCAGCACATAACATAGCTAATGAAAAAATCTTACTTCATTCATTTTGTGAATTGAATTCATAATATCTAATACATTTTATTTTGTTTTCATTCGCTTCCGAAATGAACATTACTCATATAAAAATGTCAAACTGGCAAATTATCTAAAACCTATTAAGTAGAGGTAGTTTGAGACTGAGAAGGAATTGGCGGGGCCGATAATGGGAGGAATTTAAACTGACCTGAAGACGAGTGGAAGCAATTTGTCTTGATACAAACATACCACGTGTTTAACATGCTTCGCTCCCGTGGGTATATCGGAATATAAAGTACTGTAATGTGTAGATAACAAAAAATAATGTGATTTCACCAACTCTAGATAGTTCCAACCCCGACTCGCTGTGGCCGTGCTCAAGTGCGCTCGAACCTCAAACGTTATCAGCTTGACTCTCGGAAACCGCTATTTTTATCGGGTTTATAGGCAAATACATCCGACTTGAACAACGAGGGTGTGAATCACGTCTACGTCTAATGTGATTCAAATCATAACGCCAGCAGAAATATATCCGCAATTACTCAATTCTGTGTTTTCTTGATAGTATTATTAATATTTTTAAATAACATGCAACATGTTATAATCAGTTACGTAGGTATAGACAACTATGTAAATATTATACTATTACATATATAAAATGGTAACTGTACACCGCAGGTATATAAAAGCAACTTGAGGCTCCTATTTCATACTCACAAAGGTATATAACTCCACGGTTTTAGAACGTTGTAACTACATTAAGGTACCTGCTCACATGGAAAGTATTGGTCCGGACCACACATGTATATTATGCATTAAAAAGTTTTAATATTATTTATCCATATTTACCTTGAAATGCCACTCTTCCCTATCTCGATTTACACAAGTACACAGATTACATAATATTGCCTTTACTTTTTTCGAATCGGAATAGATTTAACAGCCACTGCGCGCGCGCAATGTTTTGTGTTGGGCGGAGTTCCGTTATTAATCTGTTCCATATTTATAAAATTAGGTATCTGCAGGGACATCTTGTAATTAAGGATCTTCGCGCATATTTGATAATAGTTACATACGTAAAGAGTATTTAGAGACAACACGTGGGTAATATTCGACCAGTATTTACGTACAAAAAGTTAGAAAACTTTATGTGACAAACATTGTCATACAATTTTTCTAGGCAGCAAATGGCATTTCTTCGTTGACTTATTTTTCACAAATTCGTTGGAAGATATAAGTTCTTAAATTCTGCGTTTACCCCTTATCTTGAGACACGCTAATATAAATAAGACTGATTTATATTATTGTCTATTGCATGGATAGAATTTGTATAGTTGAACGCCAACGGCTGTTCTGATGAGATGTCTTTGTTTTATACTATGATGCAGTTGAAAATTTGATAAATAAGTGTGTGTGTGTGTTCAACATCGAAATGTTGGTCCACGAAGTGTCGCCGGGTCAACAGGTGAGACATTTTTAAAGAAGAAAGATACGTGAGGTTTTAGATCATGCCTTAATACTTTGAAGTCTTCGTAATTTCACGCGAAATTTATTGGACGGATTGTTATGAAATTCGGTATACGCGTAGAATATAGCCTTGAATAACATATAAAATACTTTTTATCCCGAAACTCTCCAGTTTATAGTCTTTTAATTTCAAAATCAAATCATATATTCAGAAATTAGGCCTTGACAGGCACTTTTTCACGTCATATTCTAAATTAAATGATATTTACCAAAGCTTACAAACTACTTACTAGCATTTCGGAACGACCACTGCTGAGAAGAAATGCCGAAAGAAACTCGTTCAGTGTTGGTCCCAATATTAAAAAAAATGGTAAGCCCTTCTGGTATGCCAGAAGGGCATTTATATTTTTTAAATATAAATTTATGTATAATTTTTTATCATTCATTGCCTTTACAAATCTGCACAGATAGAGGAGTAAAAGAGTAACGCAATGGCGTTCTATTTTTTTTTAATTCGCAGGCCTGGACAATTTCAAGCGTACTCCTTTTCAACGTAGCCTGTGGTATGATGGTGGATGAATCATTTCAAGCTACCAACTCAGAAACATGGCAAAAAGAACCGCCAGCTTTATTTTACGGTAAATGTAGAAGTCTTTCTATCATCTCAGATGGCACATGATATTTTTCACCTTCAAGTCTTTCATTTTTGGAAAATAAATATTGGAAGACCGCAGAGATGTAGTGCGGTAGCATGGCAAAGATAAATGTAACAGATCGGTTAACATCAGACATGTAAAGTGGCACAAGGGAAGATGTTGAGTTTGACTTTCCAGGGGGCACTCTTAACACACTCCTTCCATTTTTTTTGGTCTTCCTCTTCCTCAGCCAACAATTCATTCATAAGAAATAAGGTCTGACTTATCAGTTTACTTGACAGACTTAGGCGTATGAATAAATAAATAAATCAATGTTCTTCAGGTTCAGCTTATGTGTAATGCCCTATTTATATACGCGTATACAACGAGTGACTATAATGTGCGCTAGTTCTGTTTAGTATTGTTTACTGCCGTGTGCTGTAGCGGAGCTGTAAAAAAAGTATGTACCTAGAATAATTTCTTTGTTGAAGGAATTTTAATTCACCATCGATAAAGTTCGTCACATTTTTTTTTTGGTGCGGCTACGATTTCTGTATAGAACTCTTACTTCTTGCCCTTCATTTTAATTAACATATTTTGTTTTTAAATTGCAGACTGTACAGCCCAGTACGTTTACTTTCTCGGTTTGCTATGTTCAGCTCTTTTAATGAACCGGTGTGGGAGACGAACAGCGTATCTTGCTGCCTCATTATCTGCTGTTCTTTCCTGGATGGCCATATGTCTCGCCTATAACGAAGCGACATTTGCCGTTGGCCAAACTTGCGGGGACTTCGCCAAAGGCGCTGGTATCATTTTGGGAGCTATGATCATTGGGGAATACACTGACACAAGTTACAGGGGTGTATTCTTAACTTTAGCCTCGGCATGTTTGGCCTTTGGCAAAATGACAGCGTGTATCACTACAGATTTGAGGATGGTCGCAATGTTTGCTTTGATCCCAAGTGTCTTGTCTTTTGTCATCGCTTGTTCATGGCCTGAGAGTCCACCCTGGCTGCTATTGAAGAAGAAGGACGAAGAAAGTGAAGATTCCTTTATCATATTCAAGGGAACGCAATGGACCCAGCAGGAACTGTTTCAGATCCAATACACGAATATAGCAAGACTGCAAACAACGGACGTGCTTAGAAACGTATACAAGAGTTTGAAGAATATCTTCAGACCCCTTGTTGTCATAATGTATGCTGATATTTTGATGGAAGCCTCTGGAAAACATTTGTTTGAGTTTTACGGCTCGCACATATTTGATATGATATTGGGAGAATCTTTATTCAACTATAATTTATTCATTAACATTATAGTAGCCAACGGTATTGTGATTTCAACGCTTCTTATAATAGCATTGAACAGAAAAACGGTTGTGTTTCTATCTGGTGTCATGGGGATACTAGTATTATTTTTGCTCAGTGTTGTATTGTTTTTAACTTGTAATAATTCAATGATGGCGGATCCTTGGGTAATAATATCGATTATTGCAATGTTCATAGTTTTGACCAACCTGGGATGCACCACAATCTGTTTGACGTGGTGTGGAGAACTGTTTCCGATAGAGACGAAAAGTTATGGGTTATTTTTATCCGGCGTAATGCTGTATGTGAATAAAAGAATTTGTTCGAACATGATGCCATATCTCCTGACTGATTTCAAGCTATTATGTGCGGTTGGATTAACTTCGCTTACACTATCTCTTTTGATTTTGTATTTCATAGCACCAGAGACGAAAGACAGAAGCTTGTCCGAAATAGAATATTATTTTGAAAATGGTGATTTTGAAGACTACGAAGAAGCAGATAAAAATGTGACTTCCAATATCTAATAACTCTTATATCCATGCAAAACTATCATAAAAATAACAATAAAATTATAATAAGTACGAAAATATTTCGTTGCTTCAAATGCACACGCTAAAAGTTAAAAATTCTAAAATGCGAAATTAATGTAGGGCGAACACGAATGTTTCAGAGAACGTAAAATTGCATTATACATTTTTATGGAAAATGAACATTAATTTTTACGTATGAGAGACGATGTTCATTTCCCATCAATTTATTTTCGTTCTCGCAAACATTAACGGTAGCGCCTATTTGGGAAATACTTTATCTTTCGCGATGAGTTTAGAAATCGTGACAGTACTTGCAGCTTGAATAACATGAAAACGATAACTGTGTGTAGTTTTTATGTTAGAAACATAAAATTATATGCATAAAAATTATTATGAATTGTACCTACAGATTAACTAATTTTATAAGAAAAGTGGGTAAAATTGATAAATTGTGATTAAAGTTATAATAAAATTGTGATTTTTAATCAAGTGAAAATTGTTTTATTAATTACTGAAAGACTATAATGCTACAGATATTGCTGTATTAAGAATCGGCATTATGCGAATAAAGATGGTCGTCACAAATTCTGCAGGGTCAACGAAAACCGTTCGCCATTTAGGTCACTGATAAACCAACCGGCTATATAAATATCACTAATGCGTCATATTGGTTAACATCCTACGCGTGCGAAGTACAATTCTTCAATGCTAAATGATCGATATGTTATGCGTGTTAGGGTCGTCGAAAATAAAACACTTTATACGTGGACACGTCTAGAAAACCATTTCTTCTGTCACAACAAATATACAATCGTCATAATTCATTTACAATAAATCCTTTACACTACATATAATTCACCTCTCATACAATTAAAACTTATTACTTTCGATATTGCAACAAATAAAGTGCTTTTTTGATTTGCTAACAAAGTTATTATTTGCGGTTGGTTCAAAAACCATATCCAGGTATAGAACGGCAAAGTTAAGTTTGTCATTGGTTTTCTTCTGTCCATAAAGTCCAGGATACCTCGAAGCGGCTTTATTTACCCATGAGCGTTTGTACGGAACCCTGATGTAACAAATTCATTTTTTGTTTTCTTTTCAGATACAAAAACATTAAAAATTAAAGTCGCCAGCGACTTTCAGCTATTGAATAAGGTTATTATATTTATGAGCGTAGATGGGTTTCGATCATTTGCACGATTGCTCAAAAAAGGGAATATGATGTTTATAGATAACGGCTGTGTTATAAATTTTTGAAAACTTTTTTTTGGTAGGGCGGTAAACTAGCAAGCGGGTAAACAATTCAGACCTAATAAGGTAAGTGATCACCGCTGCCCTGAAACAATTCCGGGGGCATCACAGGTTGCCTTTCAAGAAGTTGTATACTCGTTTCTAGAAAATTCTAATGTCGTACCGTTGTTAGAATTTTTTTAATGTTAGCCACAGCCTAGATTTCTCCAGGACTATAATGTCGCTGCTGTTAATTAAATTTGTCAAGAAAAAATTACAACTTCGATCACCGAGTCAATTATTGTAATAGTTGTGTTACCCTGACACCCTCTATATGTCGAGGCAATATCGATAGTGACAAGTCTACAGTAACGTTAATTATGCCTAGACCTACGATAAAGGCGCTTCATTTAGTACAACTATTTAGTGCTCCAAACTAATTACAATAAGTTAGTGGTAAGGGCCATTTTCACATATTTTTACAACTAAAGGTCTTCATTTACGCACCGCTGCAACCAAGATGACGTTTATTGAAAATTGGGCTTTAAAAGGTCCATTGTAGACATACTTTGCATTGACAACAAATTACCGTTAATATTGCTCGCCGTCAGCTCTCATGTCGTCAATGTAAAGTATACTTTACGTAGGTACTTATACATTACATTGACAACAACAAACAACCCAGAGGACGTTTCAAAGCTCACTTTTCTATGAACGCCATGTTGCCGGGTAGTAGAGGCGCAGTACAAGTGTGCTATGACCTTACACCTAACGTGTACTATGAAAGTACTTGGGCTTGCTTATAGTGGCGTCGTGGGCCGGGTCGTGAGGTTCCCTCTATTATGGTTGAGCTACGCGATGGCTGTCCCATGCGTCAACTCGTGAACGGGTGCTGCCAGAGGGAACTGGTCATCTCGTTTCTCATATATTTTCATGTAAGTTAATTGTGTTTCACAAATATATTATAATCAGCACTCGGATCACAATCATAACCTGTTTTGATATACCTTTTGACTATGTACATTATGTACTTTTATATATTATTAGAAAACAAAAACATTGTAAGAAACAATAATGGTAAGCCGATCTGGCATGATAGGGACCAACATTGTTCAAATGAGTTTCTTTCGGCATTTCTTCTCAGCAGTGGTCGTACCGAAATGCCAGTAGTTTGTAGCTTGTGAGAAATAACTATAAATATAAAAATTGACGAGAAAGTGCCTGTGAAGGTCTAATTTCTGAATAAATGATTTGAATTTGAATTTGAGATAAAATTATGGATTGTTCCCACTAGTTCTACTGCTTAGTAAATCCCACAATTGAAATTGCTTGTTAAATTAGTTTAGATCACGGACCCTCGACTTTACAAATTGTGTGATGAAAAATATATTAATAAATATATTAACTTTCAAGTGCTATATTAATCGAAATATACTTTAAAATGAGAAAATAATAACACAGTGTTGATATATTACATATAGTGCAATATTATATATTGCAATTTGCGACATAGGTACTTACGGAGAAAAAAAATAGAAAAAAAAATTTTTTATCCGACAAATATTTATCTATTTATTATGCATAGGACGGCATTTGAGTTATAAAATTGCATTTTCAATGAAACCAGAGTAAAAATGGTCCTTACTTGTGATTAAAATGTGTAATCAAAAGATTTTACAAAAGCGATATTACGTACCATACACAGATCTCAAACGACAAAAAATTTGCAGCTTTTATATACTTATTTGTTAAGGTACTTGAAAAACATCAAACTATATATCAATATATGATGTATTTTTAATGAAATAAAATTATATAAATATGAACTAATTAGCCATCAAGATTTTTATTTTTGTTAATAACTATAAAAGTCCCCGACCGATTTTGATGAAATTAACCAGATTGATAGACTAGACCTTCCGGAGCAATTATTTCGCGGACGAAGTCTCGCTAGTTTATCGTAATAGTAAAAAATAATTAGTTTGTAATTTTCAACGTCCATATATATACTTTTAATGTAATTTTTTTTCTATTTTTTTCTTTCATTAAAAATACACGTCTAAATGTACATTTTAATACCCAAATAGATTCAGTATAGTTTGAAATGACGTGCGCCATTTACGCATATTACGTTTACAAAATCTAATTACAATTTGCCAACAATGGGTTTATCAACCAATCTTGACCATTCCATTTGATATTGCAATGGCCATCGTCAAAAAGCAATTTTCTACTATATAAGACTGCAGTATGTGCAATGATTGGCGCGCGTCATTTTAACATAGACAGGCTATATAATAAAAATCAATCATCGTGTAACTTTCAAACTTGTCATATCCACACTGAAAATACACCCTGTTTATTGAATAGAGACAAAAATAACGTCTGCGTGTTGAGGGCGTTGAATTACATATACTGCCTCCCCCGATATAGCAATCAGATGTGATGAGGCTACAGAGATCGTATAATTTTTAAACAGAAACTATTACTACTAGACATTTATATCGTAGAAATAATATCTCCCGAATATTCGCTCAAGTGTATTGTCGAGTTTATGAACAGCCTATAATGTGGCTATGGTATTGTTAAAATGTTCATTTCCTAAACATGTACAAAGTTTTCCTTAGGATTTCCCGTGTACAGACAGATATACAGTTACAGATGATATATGTGTAGATATTGAAAAATATATAATTTAACGCCACCGCCACAAGTATACAACAAAATAACAGAAAGTACAACTACTATCACTAAACATAACGAAGGACCGAAGCTACCCAACTATATATATATGATATTTACATTGGTGGGTTTGTGTGTAGCAGAAAATATATTATATATAATTTATTTCATGTGTTTTTTATTTATATTTTTTTGTCAATCGTGTAGAAAAAGTCTGAAATATTGAATGTCTTATTAGAAACGACGGACGCATTCTAGAGTGTCATAATTTTATTCGAGGTTTTTGATATTTAATCTTATATAATTATATTTTCCTACTTTTCCAGTTTGCTTTTAAACTTGGTGTTTAAAAGCAAGGGTTTTACACCAAAATAAATCTTTCTCTCATCTGACCGTTTTCCTGGTTTCTTCGGCCGCCATAGAGCGTCGGAGCCCAGGGCCCGCTGAATATGAAAAATAATTGTTCACATACAATTTCGAAGACAAATAGAATAATACAGAAAAACCGAGCGTCTGTCATTTCAAAATCTTATACATTAATAAACCTTTTAAATTTTTATTAAACTAACACGTTATCAGATCTTTGTATTCACAACAAATCAATTTTAACTCCTGTGCTGTCTTATTCTAAATTTTTTTATATATAGGTATCAAAAAATAATAAAAATACGTAACTTTAAATATTTTATTTTCACATAAATGCCAATTTCAGTGGCAACATGTGGTTTGAAAAAAAAAAACCAATAAATTCAATAAAAATCAGTTTGTCAATGAAAAACGAAAAATGAAAAACCACATGGAATTGCTTGCATTGCATGAAAATGAACTAATTTTGTCAACTTTGACATAAACGAACGTGATTTTAGTCAAAGATTATTCTTTTGCAATAATTTTCTTTTTGTTAGACACTATTTTACAAAACATATATACCTAAGTATATGAAATTGCATGAATTTAAATTAAACAAAAAACATTGTCTTACCATTTTTAAGTTGCCAATACTTTTTGATTACCACTTAACAATAAAAAATAAACTAAGTGAATTCTCAAAATGGAACACAAATAGAAATTAAAAAAAAAAAATTTCTGTATACCCATGTACTGAAATCAAAAAATTGACATTAATATACAGAAATAGTATTATATAATAGTAATTGTGATAAAAATAATACATCTATTTAATTAACACCGAAATATTACCAAGTAAGACCCGAATCTACAACACTTATTGGTCCTTCCTCTAAATACATATATAAAATATAATATATACCTTCCGTCCATCCGCTTAACTACAAGATACATATATATATGTTAATCTACTTATGTTAATATATCATTTTGTGTATTTTGAGGATTTTACCTAAGCGCTGTTTCGCGGTCTTCATACCTTTTTTCAGTCTTAAGTCTGGAAAAAAACGCGTAGGCGTGAAATTAGTTATCCTAAAAATCTTAACTAACAGTATAAATGCGAAAGTAAGTTCGTTTGTTACCTCTTCACGCTCTATCTACTCAACCAATCTTCTTTTTTTGCATACATATAGTTTAAAGTACGGAGAAGGACATAGGGTAACTTTTCACCTAGGAAAAATAACTATTCCCGTGGTAAATTTACACGGTCGAAGCTTAATTTATTCTGAATAGTAAGTTTTTATTTTTACCAAGAAATTTATATCTAAAGCGGTGGCAGTTCTGTGTAAAAAATGTTAAAATATTCATATTATATATTCGCCAACATACTTGCTTGTAAACTTAAAAAACGATAAGACCGATTTTGATGAAATTTGACACAGAGATTTGACACTTTGTATCCCGAACAAAACGTAGACAAAATTGTCTTCTTTTAGCAATTTTGCATACACGTAAAATGTATGAGGGATATAGCAATATATCAAATATAACTTATATTTCTGTCATCTGAGTGTTTTTCTCAGCCGTAAATAATCGGAGCCCCGGGTCTATATAGTAATAGGGTGTGATACTCACTCTGTGTTTTTGGCGTATTTTGAACGGGCGGCGGCGGCCGTTTGCACTTCGTCGCCAGTACAGCTCGCTTTGCGTTCTGTAACAATATGCAACCTTCAGCAACATGCCGCTGGTTTAACGGTTGTTTAAAACATTTTTTTTTTAATTCCTGGATATTTCGCATTTTGTTTGAATTTTATTTTGTTATTATAATATGCCTAAATTCAAAATCAAAATCAAATCATTTATTCAGAAATTAGGCCTTCACAGGCACTTTTTCACGTCATATTCTAAATTAAATGATGTTTACCAAAGCTACAAACTACTAGCATTTCGGAACGACCACTGCTGAGAAGAAATGCCGAAAGAAACTCATTCAAACAGTGTTGGTCCCTATTATGCCAGAAGGGCTTACCATTTTTTAAATATAAATTTATGTATAATTTTTTATCAGTAATATAACATGTAAGTACAAAATTAAAAAATATATATTGTGTGATAATTACATTCTTTAGGATTTAGATTTTTTCTAATTTTTTCTACTCGAGTTCGTTATTTCTTCTGTGACGAGACTGAAGTGCAAATTACGAAAACTGTTCAGTTTTCTTGATAGAATGTACAAATATTTTATTAATCGAAATATTTCCTTTATGTTTGTTGTATTAAGACAAAGAAATTTCCTAAAGCGATTCTTTTTCATAGTTGTATTTCTCATGGCTGAGGGCCGTGGTCATTACGTGGAATGACACAAGAGTGCAGGTTTCCACACGATGTTTTCCTTCACCGGAAGCAAGTGGTGGTCGATGAAAACTACTATACATGAGACAGATTGGTATACAAACTCATGTGGCACGAGTAGGATTCTAATCTGGGACCTTTCGGTTCACAGGCGGGGGTTGTACACCATTACACCATCACCGCTAGTGATTAGTAATTAATAATGCTTTGCGTTACTGACTGATAGACAAACAACGTACAGCCGAAACTACTGGGCGTAGAAAGCTGAAATTTGGTGTGTAGGACAGTGCAGGAGAGGATTTCCTGAAAGTCCCACGGAAAACGAAAACTTTTGGTGGCAAAAGCAGTTTGTAATAATAGTGAATGGTTTTTAACAGGATCGAAGAGTAGTGTTATTGAGAAACGCTCTGAAGCAGTGTGTATCATGAGTGTGTCGTACCTGCACGAGGTGTGTGTGGGTGAGCTTGGGCGCGGCGGCGGCGTGCAGCGCAGCGCGCACACACTCGCGCCGCACGCCGGAGCGCGTCGGCGCGCGCGCGCGCGGCTGCGGACGCGCCACGCGCGCGCGCGGCGACCACGACTCGTCTCTGTTGTCCAGTATCACATTTTAAGGCTTCGTACTGCGTCACGCAGTCGTTCCCGGACGAATTCTGTCCGTCTCACTCACACACCGAAATAGACAAACGAATCCGCCGAGGGTGGCTTGTCTCTTTCTCGCATTAGACTTGTGACGGACATAACCCGTCCGGAACGCCCGCCTAAACTCTTTATTCTATTTATGGTAGTCCTCACGAGCGTTTCGACCGCTGCGACCGCTCCACTTTTTCAAATTCTAACGATAATCTTACTAATCGACTTTAAAATTGTTCTGTACTGTGGTAATGTCATTTTTATGAATGATTGATTTTGGAAATGATTCCTTCCTCATGATAATTGACGGATCGTAATGACAGCGCGGCCGCAGCGATCGAAACTCTCTGAGAAACACCCTTTAGTATTCGAGGAGGCCCTTTAGAACATTGATTGACGTTAAAAAATTACATATACTAAATCTACCGCCAACTTCCAAAATGCAGGTAGTGAAGAAGCGGCGCAACAAACTGCACCACAGCTTTTTCTCCAAGG
The DNA here is from genome assembly GCF_027563975.2 of Plodia interpunctella. Classification (NCBI taxonomy): domain Eukaryota; kingdom Metazoa; phylum Arthropoda; class Insecta; order Lepidoptera; family Pyralidae; genus Plodia; species Plodia interpunctella. Next base: position 6,527,327 of record NC_071316.1, read on the forward strand.
ACGTCAATTAACAAATGTTGGTATTGTGCATATTTTAAACTACATAAAATAACGCTAATACCTACGCATAAAATACAAACAAACAACGTACAAAATATTCTTATGAATAAAAAACAAAAAATTATAAAATTTCCAAATACACATCAACAGCTCCGAAGTAAACCGGAGACGACAGAGATCCTAACTAATATTATAAATGTGAAAGTAAGTTTGTTTGCTACTTCTTAACACTCTATATACTCAACCAATCTTCTTGAAATTTTGCATACATTGCATTTGGGGTGATGGTAAAGATCGTGAGGAAACCTGCACACTGGTTGATTATTGTGTGTGAAATGGAGAAGGCAATGGCCACGTAATGACCACGACCCTCAGCCATGAGGAATACGACTATGAAGAAGAGATGTAAACAGCAACTCACTTTTCACTCTTAGCTTTGCTATCGACCCTGTTCCTGGAATGCCGGCGCCGCCGCGACGCCGTCCACTCTTCGTCCTCGTCCGAACTCATCTCCAGCGAGGGGTACACTGTAACAGTCCTAAAATTATACTATAGCCCTATTATATATAAAATTTAATTTTAAAATGTTCGCTGAAGATATATATATATATATATATATATATATATATATATATATATATATATATATATATATAATATGTTCGCTTCGAACATATTTTAAAATTAAAATTTTATTTTATAGTATATATATACTATATAATAACATTCAGCGAACATATACATGTTATGAAATTTGGTACACGGGTGGAATATAATCTTGAATAACACATAGGGTAGGTTTTATTCCGAAACTCCGACAGGAGCGGAGTCCCGGGGTGAAGCTAGTACTAAGATATTATTATAAATGACCCTAAACAATTGACCCATTTTATGCATGTAGTTAAAAAACCCCATTAAAACATAGGCAACTTTTTTGCAAAAATCAATCCCTAAATGACTTATATAAACCTAATGAACAATATAAACAAAGTTTACATATTTAATACATAAAACACGTATTAAACGTACACATACCATTTAACGTTAAAGTTTGAAGAAATAAATATATATTCACCATATTCCTCGTCGCGGTGAACTTCTTTGATGACGTCTTCTTCATCGAAATCCTCGTCCGCGCTGCTCACTGCCAGCGGTTTGCGGACGCGCTTGCTGCCGGTCGGCGTCGTTTCGGTGCTGCAGACAGAGAAAGCTATAGACCCCGTCATATCCTCCATTTCGCTCGTGCAATAAATATATGAGCGAAATGGGAGATATGACGAAGTGCATGAGAAGAAACGAGACAGAGAGCTTTGGACCACATGCTAAAATTGCCGCTTCATATGATATTATCTGGATTGAGCCGGGAAGTTTTATGGAAATTTTCCATCTCACTTATGTATTTATTTCTATATTTATCTACATTAATTTATGTATGATTTAGTACACTTTCTAGAAATCATATTTCAATGTTAGGTATTGCAGGTGAGCGCAAACTCTACTAATACCATCGCGTCAGCATTACCGTATGGTGTACGAGAGACGTCAGTAAAACAGCAAAAAAAAATAATTACTCGGGGGATTTTCTTTTTTGTTGATTGGTATATTTTATGCCAATCACAACCTTGAATGGTTGTTATTCGTTATCTCATGCCAATCAACAATCAAAGCTGCGGTTAATTTATTATTGTGATTAAAATTTTATTGTTTATTCTGACGAGACGACCCGAGATAAAACTCTTCGATAATTAAGAATGTAAAAAAACACCATTCCGTTGTCAAGTAATTTTTGCATATTTATTTATTCAAACTTTATTTACCAAACTTTAGTTACAAAGGGCCGACTTAGTGCCAAAAGAATTCTCTACCGGTCAACCTTCGGTCACCTAATAGGCAATGTTACGTGGGTGTTTCTCAGTGCGTTTCATTACTTATTTTTCAAATTCTAACAAAACCAACAATTAGTTTTACTATCCGATTTTAAAATCATTAATGTGTACTGTGGTAATGACAATTATGAATGATCGATTTTGGATATGATTGTTTCCTTTGATGGATGGACAATGACACCGTGGAGAACCACCCAGCTAATAATGTTTGTATATCCTGACCTGAATGCGGCGGGCGCGGCGGGCGCGGCGGGCGCGGCGGGCGCGGCGGCGGACGGCGTGTAGCGCGAGCTGATGCTGAGCATGCCCGCCACCGCCGCGTCCTCGCTGCCGACAAATGTGCCCGGCTTTAGTTCCACCCGCTTTGGCAATGACTTAATCCTGATTAATGTTACGAATGTCATATATTTACGACATTCGCGAATGCCAATGTTGGTAATGCGAATGTTCATTCAATAAAATAACAAATAAAACTAAGTACGTAATCACAATATTTAATGATATTTATATTTATTGTAATAAAGTGCTCAAGTGTAGTATTCAAATCTTAATAGTGGCAAATTATATTTAAGAAGCGTTATAGTATGTATAATAAAATATATTATAATGTTTAATGCATTCACACAATAATCAAATGGTACTAGTTGCGCCCCGGGGCTTCGCTCCTGCAATAAACACATAGGGTACTTTTAATCCCGAAATTACCAAGAATTTCGTTATGTTACCCCTTATAGGGAGGTTCCCATATGTAATATTATTTTAATCGGGCATATGAAGTGATTATAATGAAGTGATTATAAAGGATACACAAATATCCGACATAGACACACATCCGAACAAACAATAATGTATTCATTTAGCAAAAAGATATTTTTTAGCTTTTACATACATTTTACATAAAAAGTTTACAAATGCTTATTAATTGAAACACCCAAATTTATTTATGGAATACATAAAATGCACTAATATAAATATCAATATTAAAAAAAAAATTACGTCGAGTACGTCAGTCAAATAGACTACAAATAAGAACTTACGTGGCGCTCGGTTGTTCCTCTTCCGCGAGCACCGAAGCCTGTATTAATGATTCTATTCCGTTCGCCGGCGCACGCGCAGCTCTGTAGTTCGTGTTGCTGTTTGATGCTGAAATTATTAAGTCAGTAATAATACAGGACTATTATCTTCCATGTCTGTCTGGTAGCGAAATAAACAAAGTGGATCTTCCACATCAACATTTTAAGGTTTATTTGTGTGTGACTGCGGGCTTCGCGGCCTCACAGACCCGAATGTAGCCGGGAGGACGATAAAGACTCTCACCAGTTTCTCGATGTGTGAAATTGTTATGCTCCGTCTTCATAGTCGTAGGTGTTAGACACAATAAATAACATTTTCGCCTGAAAACACAATTACTTTCCTCTTTTCTCGCCAGTTTCTCAATGTGACACAGCCTCCTGCCGCGCGGGGCGGGGGTGTCCCTTATATATAAATCTCCGTCCTCATAGCCGTAAGTGCTAGACACTAACCCATTAAAGTGGAACATTTTCGCCTGAAAACACAACAGCTCTCCCAGTTTCTCACCAGTTTCTCGATGTATAACATTGTTATGCCTCCGGGGCGGACGCCTGCGGCGCGGCGCGGGCGTGTCGTCGATGTAGAGGTCGCCGTCCTCGTAGTCGTAGGTGTTGGACACGCGGCGCCGCACCGGCCTCTCCGACCGCCGCACCGGCTGCGTGCCCATTGCTTTATGTTCTTCCACCACCTAAATTGATAGGTAACAATGAAAATCTTTTCGAAACAGACCAATTTTTTTTTAAATACAACACGACACTTAGTTGCCAGTAAAATAGTAAGAAATATTAAACTTTTGTTGCCAACATACTAACAATTGGTAGTAAGAAGGTATAAGATTCTCATCTGAGCGTTTTCTCACTTGCTTCCGAGCCAAGAATCCACTTTCCTACTTTATCTTCTCCCCTTCGCACGATCTTCGGCGTCCTTACTAGTCAGACCATATCCATAGCACGCATATCCTCCTTGACATCACCATAATATAATTTAAGAGCGAAGCTCTTGTCGGTGAACTTCCTTTCGTTGTTTTCTCTCCAAAGCCAACTCCTTCACTTCTTGAGATAATTAATATAAATGTTATATCGCATATATTGTTGCCTGAATGAGAGCAATTGGATTCGTGGCTTCGCCGCTTAGAGCGCTGGTTGTTGAGCTTGTTAAAGATGGCCGTGGCAAATGTGAACGTTTGTGTCATGCTTGTTTTGTTGTAGCCATACTAACAGGACTCGACCAGTTGAAAGTTCCATCCATATATATTTCTAAACATGTTACAGGATCGATATAATATAAATTAAACAATTTAAATCTATTGGGTGGATTTAAATGAAGCTAGGTAAATAATATGCAAAAAAAAAATCAAACACTTAAAAAACATAAGTTTACTGTGCCACTGAAGACTCCTTATAATCTAGATATGGTAAGACAAATCCTGAAATAATACAGCAAAATGCAGCAAGAATTATTTACGAATTTTATCTTTGCAAGCAATGTCTCCAACTAAACAAAACATGTACTTACGTAATTAGTAGTGGTGGTACCGTACTGCTGAGCGATGGCGGCGTCGTATGAAGGTAGAGGGGTGTGATAGTTGCCGTTGATTTGCTCAGGGACCGCCACCGTGTTGTATGTCGCTGCCTGTGAGAAACAAATAGCGAGTCTTTTGTCACCAAACCAAAGATTAGTTATATCTTGCTCGACCTCGGTGGCGCAGTGGTAAAGTTCTTGCCACTGAACCGAGAGGTCCCGGGTTCGATCCCCGGTCGGGTCATGATGGAAAATTATCTTTTTATGATGGGCCCGGGTCTTGGATGACCGGGGATCGAACCCGGGTCCTCTCGGTTTAGAGCAAGCATTTTACCCCTGCGCCACCGAGGTCGTCAAACCTTCAAATTTAATTCACCTGAGCCGACACGCTAAGAAGAAATCATGGTTAGTTTATCAATAGTCAGCAAATAAAATCTTTTACAAGTTTATTTGTTAGAAAAATTAAAAAACCACCGACTTTCAATATTCATTCCGCCACAACTTTTGAATGGCTTAACCGATTATCATGAAACATGGCTAATAACACTCGGGATAAAATTATCTACCACACGACAGATACACAGACAGACACGTTAAACTTATAACACCCCTCCTTTTTGCGTCGGGGGGGTTAAAAATAGTTGAAGCACAAGTACCTGCTGCACCTGCGGCAGCTGCTCCTCGTAGCGCTGGTACTCGTAGGGCACGTCAGTGGCGTAGCCGTACTCCGGCTGGTACGGAGCCTTGGCCGTCGCCGCGTACTGATAATCTTGTTGCACGTCTTCTGCAGAGTACATGCCTGTAACAAACATACACACGCTATACAGGGTTACTGGTATCAAACGCAAAACCTCCCAAAGACTACTTGGGTACATCAAAACAAGCAACTTTTATTCTACGACTTTTCGTTATTAGTATTTTTTTTTTCATAAAAAAAATACAATCTAATTTGCGATAGTAAACATCTTAACTCCATGTAATAGCCGAGCAACACGAGACAGTACAGTAGCGTTATGTACCGGAATCGAACACAGAGTTAACTTTTTATAGAAACGACATTAAAGTTAAAAAAGGGAAAAGTTTAGACAAAAGTCGTAGAACAAAAGATGTTAAGTCTCTATGTACGTACCGTAAGCGCCTTTGGAAGGTTGTGCGTTTGATACCAGTAACCCTGTACAGATAACATCTTCATAGTCGTATTTCCTCATATCTGAGGGTCGTGGTCATCACGAGGAATGAAACACACACAAATTTCTTGCCACTATTAATGGAGTGGTTTGCCATTGCCCTCTCCATTTCACACACAAGTTAATAATCAACCAGTGTGCAGGTTTCCTCACGATGTTTTCCTTCACCGGAAGCAAGTGGTGGTTTATGAAAACTACTATACTTGAGTCAGATTGGTATACAAACTCATGTGGCACGAGTAGGATTCGAACCTGGGTCCTTTCGATCTACAGGCTTCTTAATCATTACACCACCACCAATAAATACATATATGAACGAATCACTCAGATTGTCTCTGCAGTCTCGGGATAGTTAGCCTGATACAAACTCATATTAGGCGACTAAGGGATAAAAAGACATTAATGGGAATATATTGAGTGGTCCTACTTCAAGGCGGGGACCACACCGCCACCTTGGCACATTACATAATGTGTTCCTCAACTGCTAATAGAGAAACAAGAGCATTTCCAGAAACTGTCAATGTCATTAGGAGGCCGGTCGAATAGTAGTCGAATTCTAAATATTCAAAGGTAAATATCTTACCCGAACTGCTGGCTCGACTCATCATAGCTGAAATTTTATATTTTGTAAGTTCCTTGGGGAGCTTTTAGCGGTAGTCGTTAAGACCTCTGGATCTAAAAGTCTCAGGTTCCTATCCTACTTGTGCCATAAGTTTGTACTCCTAAAGACTACTTGGGTACTTCAAAACAAGCAACTTTTATTCTACGACTTTTCGTTATTTGTAGTTTTTTTTTTTATTGAATTAATTCAATAAAATTTGCGATTCAAAACATCTTAACTAGTATGTAATAGCCAAGAAACACGAGACAGTACAGTAGCGTTATGTACCGGAATCGAACACAGAGGTAACGTTTTATAGAAACGACATTAAAACTAAAAAAAGGATTTTTTTTGTATTTATAACGTTTAGACAAAAGTCGTAGAACAAAAGATGTTAGATATTAGTAATCCTGTATAATAGTTTCCATATTCCACTTGCTTCCGGTGAAGGAAAAGATCGTGAGGAAACCTGCACACTGGTTGACAGTTTAATTCCCTAGTGTGTTTGCGACGACCTGCCACTAGATGGCGGTAAGTAGTTAGTAAGTCATGTCAAATGCATTTAGGCGACTTGAATAAAATCTGACATACTGTTAATAATAACACACTCGATATTATTAATATTATTTGGAACTTTTAAAAAGGTTTTACGAAAGTTATTCTTAACATAAACTTAAACTTTTTGTGGTGTGTGCTCAGAATAGGATTCTGGTGATCCCGAGCTTTGCGACGTCACAGCATCGAATCCAAACAAAAACACGAGAGAATTATAGAAAAATCTTACCCGGCCCATAATTTATTTCCTGTCCATCGATCCTCATAGGGTTCTGCAGATTCTCATTGGTGAACAGTATCTGTTCTTCGTGGTAATCTCCAATGTCTTTCTTGGATATAGTCCATTGATGTATCGGCTTGAGTGTCGGTCTGTCTGTGCGGATGAGGTGGGACTTGAGGATGGAGTGCTCGGGGAGGCTGTAGGGGGGAGGGGCTTCTTGTGATGATGAGGGGGAATTGCTGGAATGAAATACAGTTTTAAAAAATATTTTCTATTATCACCAACGCTCTCGGCTTCGCTCGGATAAGACCATAATAAAAAAGTAGCCTATGTTATTCCTGAAGGTTTCGTCTATCTCTACGTACAACTTCATCAAAATCGGCTTACTAGTTTTTGAGTTTAGTAGTATCTTTCTTTAATATTGTAAACGAGTATGAATCTTATGTATAGGAATGCTTTTTTAATATTCATCATAAATATTAGTACTAACTTGAGCTTAATCTTCAAAATGTTTTTCTTGTCCGGTCTGTCAATGTATCCGTTCTCCTGGTACCCCTGGTCGTCGAAACTCTGATACACATACTTCTCTGGCAACACCACATCTTTTGTATCGTATTTTGTTTCTGGCAACCCATTGTATTTTACGTCTTGAGGTATGAATCTGGAATAACAAAAGTGTATGTAACATATAGCATAAATTATGCTAGTAGTTTGTAGCTTAATCTAAATCTTTTTTAATAAAAAGTGTCTTTAAAGGTTCGGAAGGAATACTGCCGCTTAGATGAGAGAGAGAGAGAGAGATAAGAAGAGAACGTCGTACCTGTCGTGTTGATATCCATCTTTGCCCACGTAAACCTTGTCATCGACATATTCCCCGTTCTGTCCCATATGCATGATGGGTCGTGGCAGGGTCAGTTTGAGGGACTTTTTGTGTTGCTGCGGCCTCTTTGACGGCTTGTTTGGTGATGTGCTTTTTATTTTGAAGTCCTTTTGGAAATAAATAGTAATATAATAGGGTAATTGACAAGGTCAGAGAATTATAGAAAATATGTAATCTCGGTAAAATAGATATATTAAGGATCATTACGTTAATTCATAAGCTGGATCATTATAACAAGATTTCAACTTGATCGGAAAGTAAATTTTCGAAAAGTATGACATTATAAAAACAAACTCGACAATAAAAAAAAAAACTAAAAGTTTGTTAAGAAACTTTTATTAAGAAGTAATCACCAAAAATGTAATATTTAATGTACCTGACATTTAATTAATTAAACTTTCCCGTTTCATTATTAATTACACGTTGGATTCGCAAAGACGCAGCTAACCAATCAGAATGCGCCATTGTGACGCAACGACCATTACACCTCAACATGATTGGTTCGCTGCGTCTCACTTCGAATCGACTCGACGGTGAGAAGTGAAATGCAAACCCGTATTCGTCCTCAGTATTTACCTTATCCTTATTAGCAGCGCTGGCCGACCGTTTCTCCAAAGTCCTCAGTTCCTTACACAGCTCTCGTACCAATTGACCGGAGTTGAGGCATTTGGGCACGTTGTCGCGTTTCGCCGAGTCAGTCTGTGATGATTATAACACCAATTGAAAACACAATTGTAGGAAATGCAATCAATTGACTATTCAAATAACATTTAATTTTGTCTAGATTAAGTATCTGTAAATTCATTGGCTTTGACAGTTAATATAAAATAATATAAAGAAAAAATAATAATCTAATTGTCCACATCACACCAATATCGAGCAAAATAAATATTTTATCAGTAAGGATATATATATTCATTGAGGTTAAATTAGATTAATTTTGTTTGTAAAAACTTTTATATAGAATTTAGTACATAATACAAAGATAAAATATATAGTAAATATATAGGGACAAATATATAAATATAATAACAAATAAATATATAGGGACAAATGACACAGATTGAGCTAGCCCCAAAGTAAGTTCGAAACTTGTGTTATGGGATGCTAACTCAACGATACTATATTTTATAACAAATACATATATAGATAAACATCCAAGACCCAGGACAATCAGAAAAAGATCATTTTTCATGTTGACCTGGCCGCGATTCGAACCCGGGACGTCCAGTGTAGCAGTCCGGCAATATGACCATTACCGGCCGGCCACGGCGGTCACGGCGGTCGTCAAAAGATTATTGTGGTATAAATTTAAATAATGAGACGAAAAAAAATCAAAGTCCTGAATTTGGATCATTCTCACTAGTTCCACTGGCAATAGTTCCAATAGAATTTAAAAAAAAAACACTCACTTGTTTCCATAGTACTATTGAGAATGATCCTATGAATTCTTCATATATTTTTCGCCAGCCTTCTGGATCTTTGGCATGGCGATTTAGGCTCAATTTTCTTATTAAAATTAATTTATTTATGTTTTATTAATGAATAATATAAATAAATATAAATAAATCACACAGATTTAATTAATAAAAAATGCAATAATACTCACAGTTTTGAGCGCGTGCCACTCTTTGAGCGCATTGGCGAGTATTTTAATCCCGCGCAGCAGCAGCGCGGGCAGCGGCGGCGGCGCCGGCGCGGCCGCGGGCTCGTGAAGGGTGAAGTCTTCATCCTACCGATACATTATAACTTATCCTACTAATCTACAATTCGACTTTGGGCAAACATACATTTTTTGGATGTATGTATGTAACGCGATAAGTTTCGAACCGCTGGACTGATTTTAATGAAATTTAAAAGGTATGTAGAATCTGTCGATAGAATTTTTAAGTTCGTGGGGCATCAAATTCGGTTCGTTCGTGGGGCATCAAAATCGGTTCAGTCAGCAAACAACTAGTGTTATAAATGCGAAAGTTTGTAAGGCCAGTATAAGTTTATGTATGTTTGTTACTCTTTCACGCAAAATTTACTGGACGGATTGTTATGAAATATGGTATACGGATAGAACATAAGCTGGAGAGCATACACGAACTTATGACCAAGGTCTACCTCCTATCCTATAACACATAGGGTGCTTATCCCGAAATTCCCACGGGAGCGAAGCCCCGCGGCTCAGCCAGTTATCAGTGTAATGTGTGGCAACAAACGACCTAAGACATAAGTAAAGCGAACCCTTTGCCCAGCAGTGGAACACTTAAGAGAAACGACCAACGAACGACCGGGAAAAAAACAAATTAATTTTGAATTGTTCAAAATGTTTTTCAACCCCTAAAAATTATGCGATATGTTATTGACACATTATTTTTTTCAAAATTTGCAACAGTTTCATATATATTGGCACCAGTAAATCATTATTATTGTAATTAAAAAACCATAAAAACATTTTTTTTTAAAGAAAACCTACAAACCTTGACATAGCATGTTAAAACGATTGACTCTCATAGTATTAGATTTTGCTCCACAGCGTAAAGGCAAAATATTCCTCTATGAATTTACTTTTTTCTCGAGAGCATAAAATCTCTTACAAAAGTATATGTTTCATTGCATTTTCAGAAAAGCGACGTTTCACCTTCAGACGCCTCGTCTAAAATGCTTCGCTTTATTCTGATGTATAATTCACTATGTTTTAAATTGAGATTTGCATCCATAGTGTTAGTATAAATACCTGTGTTTCTTCATTGTATCTCCTCAACATGGTCAACAAATGCGCGCCGGCGAACCAGTGCATCGCTTCGAACAGAGGGTACCGGAACATCGTGGGCGTCTCCACTCGCCGCTCTATTTCATAGATTCTGTAAGAAATTACATTCCATCACATTTATTTCTGTACTAAAAGTTATATTTCTTCCAATAATAAATATTACAAGCTAGGTATATTATAAAGGTACTAAAATTATTAAAAATAAAAAAACCTCCTCAAACGCGACGCACCGAGGTAACGTGCCCAGAATGCTGGCAGCATTTCCTCGCTGTACTGCCAGACTTATACGCTGAGCAAAGTAAATACCTGATCTCGGATCACCAGTTGTTTAGATGAGACGTGTTGAAACCTCTTTCAAAAATTTTTTTAGATTCCGGTCCCCAAGGACCCATTGTGTCCACTACGAAAGGTAAGGTTTCTGTACTTACCTATACCTATATAAGATATATATAGGGTTACAGGTATCAAACGCAAAATCTCCTAAAGACTACTTGGGTACATCAAAACAAGCAACTTGTATACTACGACTTTTCGTGATTCGTAGTTTTTTTTTCCATATAAAAAAAAAAACAATCTAATTTCCGATTCTATACATCTTAACTCTATGTAATAGCCAAGCAACACGATTTTTTTGTATTTATTACGTTTAGACAAAAGTCGTTAAAACATTTAATCTCTATGTACCTTATGCGCATTTGGAAGGTTATTCATTAGATACCAGTAACCCTGTATATATGATACTAGATGTTGTCCGGCGCTTCGCTTCTGGAAATTTTGGGATAAAATATAGCCTATAGCAATCTTGGAGAATGTACCTTTCTAACGGTGAAATAATTTTTGAAATCGGTTCGGTAGTTTAAGAGATTACCCGCCTCAAACTCACAAATGTTTGCCTCGTTATAATAATAGTATAGATAGTAAGAGTATATAAACCAAAGACAAGGAAAACTAAAGGCATCAAGCTGGCTTGGTTAAATGATAGAACATTTTAACACAACTTCCTAGTCTCAATCAATTAATTGGCTTTTAATCTATACCACATATTAAAGATCAAGAAAATTATATAGACGACGGATGAATGTTACCAAATAAGATTGTAGATTTCCATTATTCCAGTTAATCTCATAGAAATTGGCAGATTGGAACGCGATTAGGAACAAAAGATGTAATTTTAATACACACGTCTCTTTCTTGTATGAGTAAAATGGAACATACGACGGGTCTATACCTAGCTTTCTGTCTTCACCACTTAAGAAAAAATTATTTAGATATTGCTACGACGAAAGAAACAGACGAAAGAAAAAGACGAATAATATACCAGTAACTGCGTTCCTTATCACGATCACTTAGTTTGTATAACAGTGTTTTCTCTGAATTTGATATATTTTTTTAGTTCCTCGATAGTATTAAGTTTAAAAAAGGCCTTAATTTCAAAACTGTTTAACGAAAACAACAAGTATTTAAATAAATAAATAAAACCATATACGTATAAACTATATAAGTATCCAAAAATACTCACTGCAACTGCATCTCAATGGCGTAGGAGTGCAGGAAGTTCCCGCCAAAAACTAAAGAATCGCAGGGCGTCAGCACCGCGTGGATCCAGCCCGATGGGATGAAGAGGCTCTGTCCTGCCAACAGCTCCGCTGTGCCGTACCACTCCACCTGCAACACGACCATATGTCATGCTGGCTCCACACTGCCGTCGAACAGTTTATTGTATTCGGTATACATTGCTGGTTCTTCATTACGGTAAATAAAACTACTCGTACTAACTACGCAATGTTCACGCATTAGCGTCGGCATGAATATATATATACAGAAATAGGTCTTTCAACATGTAAGACTCACCATATCACCAAAGAATCGTTCGTTCTGATTGTTGGCAGCGCTCCACTGCTGGTACAAAGCGAGATTGGTCGCCGTTGGCGGTATTAGGTAGAATATCTACAACAAAGATATAAGTACAAGTCCGCAAGTTAGTTTAGTAAGTTATTTTTACTGTTTTATTTTCTTTGTGTAAGTTTTTACAAAGTTAAATCTAATTTAGCGGCGGCTTCGTCCGCGAAGAAGAGACATAACACTTTGTATAATAGCAATATCTTTGAGATCTAATTAGATACACGTGTGCAATATCTATACGATTCGGGATTTGTTCATACACTAAATTTCATATTTTAATATGTAGCTAACTCTGTCTAAAGATGATAAAGGATATATTATGTTGGAGTGATGCTGGCTGGAATCTTGAAAGAAGAGAAATCATTGTTTTAATGTTGATTGGCTTCGTGACATCTAAATTAATGATTTTTGTCGGAGCCGTGAAAACGAGACTTACCAACATTTTAAGAGGTTGTGTACGCTTAAGCCTGGCTTTGCGATCACAAACTAAAGACGACAGAGTGAGAAACCTAAGACGACAGAGTGAGAAACCTAAGACGACAGAGTGAGAAACCTAAGACGACAGAGTGAGAAACATAAGACGACAGAGTGAGGTAACTAAATAAATAATTTAGAATTAAAAACACTAGACCTACCTTCCTGCCATGCAACACGTGGTACCAGACTGTGGTCCCGCCGAAGTCGACATGGAAGTCGGTGTAGGCGCCCGCCGCGGACACGAGACAGTACTTCTGCACGGCCGGGCGCGGGGCGGCGCCGCCCGCCCACGCGCGCGCCGCCCAGTCCAGCTGCAGCGCCGGCCGCGGCGGCGACACCAGCGGGGACAGGCTGCGGACATTTCACTATCCACCTGACACTTCCTTACAATACGACCACTCTAATCAGTGTTGCCGGTTTCAATAATTTCTCTACTAAGACTAAACCATCTACCATTATAATTTGATGTACGAATTTTAGTTTTTGTATTTTTATTAAAAAATAAACAGGTTTAGCAAATAATTCAATTTTAGTTATTTTGTCCCGCTTTTGACGAAGTAATCCAGATTCTTTCCTCGATTGCAAGAACTTAACCATATTTTTATTTAAAAAAAAACTTAAATATAAATATATAAAAGAACATTTAACAATTCAAGACTGACTTGGTTTCGGAGAACTCCAGGCTAAGCACGTTGAGCACCTTCTCGTCTCTGAGCTCGGGCGGAGTCTCGAAGTAGTCCACGAAGTCGCCTAAAGGCATACGCAGCGTGGACTGCTTGCGAACGTCTATCACTTCCACCTGCAGCCAATCAAAGTTTTCATCGAAAAATATTCAACAAAAACACATACAAAAAACTTTTGTTTCACACATTTTGTGTTGTCTATACTGGCTCGTGTGGATTTGTAACCATTAAGCACTGCTGGAATGAAGAGGGCATTGCTAGGCTTAGCGAAATACAAGCCCCTTCAGGTCTGAAAGGGTAATGAATGTAGGTGTGCTCGGATAGCTGGACTGAGTGGCGAGTCAATGAGCAGCTGTCATGCCGCGTTGTTCAGTTTTCCGTTTCAAAAAGATGGTGTTACATTCCACATTTGTGTGAATTCTAATAATATAATATTTATTTTATATTTCGATGGATCATTGTTGCTGTAATAATCATTGGATCATTGTTGCTGTAATAAATAAAAAGGAACTCACCTCCAACTGTGCTCCACAGAACCTCAACACAGATCGTACTGTAAATGTAGCTGGGTTGGGTACTTTCAGGTCCAGTCCCTCGGGCGTATGGAATATAACAGGGCGAGTGAAGCCATCATCCCTGGAATCCATCCATACATATCATAAATGTGAACATTTAGAAAAACGACACACTATCTGTGTGTCGTTTAACAGCTAAACTGTAGGGCTGATTTTGATTAAATTTTAAATAGATATAGTTAATGACCCGAGGTCAAATATTAGCTTCTGCAGGCATTTCGGTGCACACAAGATAGTCCACTATTAAAATCTAAATACCTGACAAACTCTTCTGTGAAATGGTGTCCCCGTAATCTTTGCAGAGCAGCGGGTACAGGCCGGAGAGGCCTAGCGGACAGCGCTCTGACCCATGCTGGAGTCCCCACCTGCGACGGGTGGTTCTCCGCCCCGAGCTCATATCTGTCTGCCCGGTGATTATTTGTGGGGATTTTTACTGGAACCACATTAAATATTTAATCCATTGTGGTATAACTTTGGAATAATATTTAAAGCATCCTCTCTCATTTTAATATGTTACCAATTTCATTTGGGGTTGTGACGCCGCGAATCCTTAACTCAACTAAAGAAGCAGTGTTATAGACATTATAATAATACCTACTCCAGAAAAGAGGTATGTACACTATTTATGTGACGATAATATTTCAAAGACAAAACATTTGTTCAGAAATTAGACCTTCACAGCCCTTTGTAAATTATATAGTTTTTTCAAAAAGTTACAAACTACAAGCATTTCCGAACGACCTCTGCTGACAAGGCGACAAATTAATTTACAGTATTGGTCCCTATCATGCCAGACAGGCTTACATCTTCTATAAATTCAGCTTAGTACTTTAGTACTAAACTGAATTTTTATAGCCAGAAGATGTAACTTACCCTAAAGGCTAGGTTACACTCTCATGAGGGTTACACCTTTACAAATTTTATAAAATTGAATCATCAAAATGAGTTATTTTTCAGGTGTGTTTTTGATCCAATCAATTAATATTATTGCACAGTATCATATTGAATCTCATGGCATCCCCAATATATATAAGTTTGCAGTCTGGGAATATAAGAAACTAATTAAAAATATATTTTTTTACTTTTCATTTGCTTATACTTACACACAGATGGGCCGTATGTTTGCGCACATTTCGGACAGTGGTACTTATCAATATCATCGGAGTGGTAAATTTTAACATCAACACAGCTGAAAAAGAAAAATTTTACTTGAATAGGTACATGAACATTTTCGTGTTTGTAAAAATGGAATAAAACAGCTAAGAACTTATTCAAACTGAAATATTTTTATTGCAATAACTGTGTAGTTACAATGTACATAACTTTTGTATTAAAGTATATTTTTACATAATATTGTGTAACTAGGTAGGTTTGTATAGTAATTAGGTAGAATTAACAAAAACTTTAAGGATAAGAGATATAACCACAAAACAATTTTTAAGGTGATTTTGTCAATGCAACTTGTGGACAATGTCCAAAATATGTATGTAGGTACCTAAATCTCTAATATCATCAGAATCACAAAAAAAAAATGATACAAAAAACTATTCGTCACTATCAGTTTTTGTTCTGTTAAATAGACCTCAAGTTCTTATGACCATTTTCGTTTGTCCTTGTGTTAGGATTACTATTTTTTTTTACTAACCCACTACATTTTAAATGTGATTGTTACTAAAAACATTCAAGTAAACTACGTGGACTAGACTTCTATATTATGAAGTGCTAATCATGATTATCGAAGTAAAAATTACTATAAAAACAAAGAGTTAAATTCAAGACTTGTGGCCCATTAGCGCTTGCTTGTAAACAATGCACAATGCTAGAAATAAGGCAGCACAGATACTCTAATTATATTGCAACTGTTAAGCAGTGGTTTCATTGGGTAAATTGAGAATAAGAACAAAGGACAACACGAATAAATCAACAAAACATTCGGATGAAAAATTATGGCCGAACGGCAAGGCACTGTCAAATATAGGCACAGGTTTTTTAACACACAACACAGTTTTTGCACTAATATTTATTTATTTTTCACTGTACCTTCCATGAAACCATTCACGACAGCAGTCGCATTCTATCATAAATTGTCCAACATTATATGGTTGACCACACAAACAATAAGTTTCCTTCGATGACGCCATTTTGATGGCGAATAGACAATATTTCGTGTTTTTTCTCCACGTCATTTTTGGGATGCCATATCAAAAAATCTATAGACAAAATATCTTTATTTACAACGCCATCTGTTATCTCCAAGAGATATGACTTAACTACTCTAGCGCCACTATTTTATAATCGTAGATGGCGATACAGTTGTAATTCAATAAAAAGCTTTGTAACTTTTTCAAAACTTTTATAGTAGGTACTTGGTATGAACCCAACCAATATCCGCAACCATTATTAAAATAATAAAAAGTTTATGAATGTGTTTCTTGAACTCAGTCTATTGGGTGTCCACGTGAATTCAGTTAAAACATTCCACTGGCATACGCCATGCGGCTTGAAATTGTAAGAAGTTGTTCCTGGTTTCAGTGCGACTAGCGACAATAGGAATAAAGGAATTAGAAAAGCATAGTAATTTTTTTGTGGTCTTCTGTCTATCCTCATGAGTAAATTCCTTACAATCGTCTTGTATATGTATGTTTATGCCAGCTTCTTACTGTTGCCGAACTCAGCACATGCCGACGCGAATGCGTTTGCATTGACATTGCGTAGTTAGTACGAGTGCTTTTATTTACCGCAATGAAAAACCAGCAATGTGTATCAAATCTACCAAAGTTTGGCAAACTTTTCGACAACAGTGTGCCCACACTGTTTAATACTATGCAACGGATTTTGATGTGTTTTTTTTTAATATAGTGATTAAAGAGGAAGGTTATGTATGCATAATATCCCTAATATTGCCCCCGTGTGAAGCCGTGCGGGTCGCTAGACGCATATACCTAGGTATATAAAAAAAATATCACATTATATACATAAGTAGGCACTTAGTTGACTAAGTCTTCATACATAAGAATTGAATATTCACATCTATGTAAGTACATATTTGTTTTTTCAGCATTAAAATAAGCGATTAAACGTTTGTTTTATTGTAGTAATCAACATAAAGTTTATAGACAGTATAAATTGATCACGTTTACCACGATACGACTTGTGGATAAATAACTTCCTCACATCTTGTATTGTACAAAACTATATACCTACTATTATTGTATTTCTTGTCACATTATTAAACCCCTTCCACACGACTTAATTTTACGCCCAATTTGTTTAGATTGACAATCAAATTGGGTCGTGTGGACGGAATATGAAATTCAAGGTTATTGGGTGGCCGGTATCGCCCGATTTGGGATTGCTCAGTCAAATACTGAAATTGGAAATTTTGCCGTGTACGTGTGGACGGACGATCAGATTGTACCCAATTCAATCGGCAATCAAATTAGGCAATCAGATTGTATCGTGTGGAAGAGGTTTTAGTTTTTACGTCGAGCCCCTCCCCCTTTCTAATCAACATTTTGTCTTTCCGTCTGTTATTATTTCTCACCAGCGCATCACCCACCAAAATTCGATTCATTATAAACATACCGAAAGCCATTTTGTGTTTGTACGTACGCATCCAATAGTGAGATATTCACATACTGCAATAAAATAACAAGACATAGAATTGTAACTTAAGTAGGTATATATCTGCGTATGCGACGCCACAGCCCCGAACGCCACTAAGAACATGCGGAGACGACAGCGACAGAGAGAGAGAAGTACACTAAAATAATATGTATTCAGGTTTTTGTACAGCCAATAGGTTGTAAGACATTTACAAGAATTAAACTGGAAATGAAAATGATCAATTAACGTACATTTTTCTCATTAACCAATCCTGATAATTATATAAGTAAGACTCTTTAGAAGTATATGTGGCACCGCGGGGAAGCACGCTCTTTGACGGTACCACGACCAACTATTTTTTTCTAATAAGTACATGACGTACAATTTTTAATTTTTCACGTACAACTACGTACATTATAATATGTACATTTATATCGTATATTAATGGAATCAGTTTAGCACTGTACCGCGTCGGAGCATATTACAATATTATGCATGTAAAAGTGAGTTTTTTTTACCTTCTCTCACGTCAAAATTGAGCATTGGATCACCGATATAAAACATTACATTTTTAAATCTGTGCATTGGATTGAGGAATGATTTTTCGTGTGGAGCTCAGCTGGAGAGTGACATAGATACTTCTTGCCGCGACCGACAATGCCTACTTAGTAACTACATAGAAAACATAAATTAATCATGCAATAATTACAGATACTAGCTATCCAAATTAATTATCCAAGTAACTAATTGGTTTGATTAGAATCAAAACCAAGCCTGGTATAAATAATATAATTCCAGAAGATTGCCAAAAACATGAATCCATCTAACTTCCTAACTAATACATATTTTAAATGCTAAAGTAAGTTTGTTTATTTATTTGTTTGTTTCAAGACTCTTTATCTAATTAACCAATATTCTTGAAATTATGTATAGATGTAGTTTGAAATACGGAAAAGCACATAGAATCCCTTTCATTCCTGAAAAATAACTGTTCCCGTGGGTAATTCACGCGAGCGACCTAAGGATTTCTGATCAGCTTTTATTTTTGAATTGCTACAAAAATTGTTCCGTTTGTTTTCGTGTGAAGAGGTTACAAATGTCCGGTTACCCTTCTTGTCTATCCATATTCTGTACATCGGTGCTCGTAACTCAAAAGTCTTATGTCACCTGCACTGTGCAAAATAGGTACTTATAACGAATCTGCAGTTGCATAAGTTGGACGTTCGTGTGCCGGTCACGTGATGGACAGTTTTAGTGAAGGGCGAAGAATTTATCGACAAAAAGATTGTCCTAAATATTTACAAATGCGCGGCATTTTTAGAATTTTTAACAATTATTTTATTTCATAAACTAGACTTGTAACTGTCTGCGTTTTATTTCGCTTCTAATTTTCTTCATAACTAATCAAAATGAGTCCATAAGTTTTTGAATCTATTTGCTACAAAAATATAAAGATACAAATCTTTTCTACCTATTTATAAGTATATAGCAACGTTCCTTCTTTTACCTTTGCCTCCATAAACAGAATAAGCTAAACGGGCAATTCCAGCGTGCGACATAATTACAACATAATATTATGAGACAATGTTGTAAACAAAGAATTCTCTGACGTGATTAATAGTAAGTACCTATATAGGGCAGATGTAGATGGAAATACATCTTCTTATAGGTATTGAAGTAAATTATGTAGGTATAGGTATTATTTAAACTTTGTAGTTATAAGCGACCATTTAGAAAAGTTTTTTCGTAATATTTTTCTGCAGCAGCGCCGCAACCTCGCCTAAAATAAAGTTTGTTCCTCTATAAACAAATGTTTTCCGCCCGCCACTATTACTTTTTAAGAATTTTATCTGTGCCTTCGGATCAACAAAATTCTTCTTACTGATTTTGTGTTTTTTGTTTTATAGGGGTAGACATATCTTGAATTTTGACAGATATGAGAATTTTGACGTAATAATTACCTATGGCATGTCATGATGAATGAGAAGCCTACAGCACTACAGACAGTGTCGTAACCGATGGCCCAGTCGGCGACTGTTCAGTGAAATCTCGACACTCGACAGCCGCTTTCCCCGCACTAAGCCCGCGAAATTATCGATTAATAAATATATCGGAATTCCAAATTCAAATGTAATAGCTGGCCGGTAGAATTTGTGATGTGATTTTTTTTTGTGAACACGGATAATGTGAGAGTGCACTGGGTATTATGGGACTGGACATCATGATACACGGGACATTTTAACACACTGGACTTTTTAAAAGGACCTTGTCTGGCAGAAAGTAAGTTTCGAGTTAATACGTTTCGAAAATTACCTTTACATAAAATTTATGTAATGTAAAAGTGTCATTATTGTAATAGTATCTCTCTCTTCTTCGACTACTTACATCTGGAAATGTGGTGCCGCGAAGCCCGGGGAAAAAATATACCAAATTTTTTTTTAAGATTTAGCTTTGATTTTACCGATTCCCTGCCTGACGTCTACTCTCCTCGAGAATGCTATTATTGGTTATCAGCTGACAAGGTCCTGTCGCCTCGTAGGATATGGCAGGACATGGAATAGGATAAGAATTCTCTAGAATAAGTATTCTAGAGAAGAACTACACGTGGCAAAAAGAGTAAGGTATATACCTATTTATATACTTATATCACCGTGAAAGATCTGTAAAAGTAAATATAAGTTTCCGTTACTATTTCCGACATTCTAACACTTACACTGATGTTGTAATCGCAAACTTTCATGATGGTACATAGTAAGATATTTTCTGTCTAATGTTTTCTAAGATCAAGATAAAAAATCACCGTGTTGACAAACATTCTAAGCCTCCTGAAATTTTAAAAGTGCATTCCGAAGCACATGTATCATATTTCTAGGGAACAATCAAGGTGAATGTCAATATCGTCATTTATGTAAACTATAGTTACTTATGTAATTACGTACTTACACAAATATAAACGTAGTCTATATCTACATTTTAATATATATATAAGACCTATATTTGTTAATTGACGTCCTTGGAGAAAAGGCTGCGGTGAAGTTTGTTGCGCCGCTTCTTCTTCACCTGCGCTTTGGAAGCCGGCAGTAGACTTGTGTCGTGTACGTGTACGTCAATAAGTGATGTATATCGTTGTATATTTTGAATTTGAATTTGAATTTGACATATAATAAAATTGTAAGTGGGCTATGTCTGTACATAGGAGATATTAAAGAACAATATTTATGGGGACTAACAGAGGCTAAAACATTTTTCTTTAAATGTTTTGTCTGTCTGTATGTTTGTTCGCGCATCACGCGAAAACTACTGGAATACTACTGGAATGGATTTGGATGTGGTTTTCACAATTGCATACCGGATGGTTTAACTTAAAATCTGGTATAGGTTTCATCGCGATACGTTGTTTAGAACCCGAGATATTGACAATAATAAGTTGTGAGACGACGCACGAAACAGACGCGGTCGAAGCCGCGGGCAAACACTAGTCATATAAAATCATTCGATCTTAGTTTGTAGCCGATAAATTATATTTTACCTTATCTTTTGCTTTTGGGCACTGAATAGGCGTCAAAAGTTCAATTTATAGGTTGTTCTGCGTTGTCTGTCGAATGAAGTACCAGTACCTAGGTATTAGGTACTAGACCTACTTGTTCTGTGTTAAGAAATACTAAATTAAATCGCTAAACTTGTCAGTTTAGCGTACTTAAAACTGGCTAACTGTAGTTTTTAAGTACGCTTTAGTTGAACCTTAATTGTGCATGTTATCTGAAATATCAACCCAATCTAAAGTAAGCCAACCCAACACTTAATTTGATCGTTAAAAAAGTTGAATTGCAATGGTGCATTTCAGACATGCTGCAGTGGGACGAGCTCTGTGGCGAAATTACGTTAATTTCCCAGTTTTATGGCAAATATTTGCACTAATTTCTTAGATATATAAACGGACTGAGTGTATTTTTGAACGAATTAAAAAAGGGAGGTTATCAAATCGTCGCGTTCTTTAATAATATTTTTTTTTGTGTATTATCCGTATATTAAAGCCTTGTTTGCTTAGGGGCCGTCCGTTAATTACATGGTGACATTTTTTTGCATTTTTGGGATCATTTGTATAAATGACGGCTCGTGGTGCAGTGGACTGTAATTTATTGTAGTTTTTCGGATCCGATTAAATAAATATGCCGAGATTACTTGGGAGCACTTTTTATTGGGGCGAAAGAGGAAAAGGAAGAGATAACATTTTTAAATTTGAGCGTAAATGTTGCTATAGTAAAGAATAAAAATATAATTTAGTGTTGGGATTTCCAACAACCTTATTGATATGTGTGCGGTGAGGTTTAAGACTAAAATTGAAATGTTTATGCAAAATATAGGTATCTAGTATCTACATGAGTAATTTAATTGCATGCTTTCTTCATTGCATGTTGCACGCTTGATGTATCATTTTTAAATGTCCTAAGCATTACTTTCATATTTTACGAGTTATACAAAATAGAGATCAAGACAACGATAATAAAATATTATTACAACCTCAAATGACAATATAAAATGAAATCATATTTGAACATGGAATTAGTAGGTAGTAGTCAAGAGCACATCAACCTGCCCACATTAATTGCAAACTCGTCGCTATTAGCGCGCCATATGCAGGGTAATCTGATGTGCTGTTGACTGTACTATGGAGTACCCACTAATTCCATTAATTTGAACCTCATATTTCGACGTTTGCTAAATGTTTTTATATCCGTGGCTAAAACCTATGAAATCATGTGGATAAATAATAAAACCTTACATACAAATGAAAAAAAAAACTCTTAAAACCCTGAAATGTCAACCCTTTTAAGATTAACATTATAATGGATTTAAGTTTATTTGAAAATAAAAAAATATGTGTATACCAGCTGGTTTATGTGTCATTCAAGTACCTAAATTAAAAATACAACTGACATTCACTATTTAAAAAATATGGCACAACGCTTGTCACATGCGACAAGCGCGTCGCCCGCTTCGTGGTCTAGGATCTTTTGTCACACTCTCTCAACACTCAAACCGGAACACAAACAATGTCAACAATGCAAGCACGCTGTTTGGCTTGGCGGCAGTAATAAATGAGAGTGAGGTATCCATACTTTTATATATTCCTCACCTATAGAGGAACCAAGGATCCATATTCCTACTTTTTCTTCTTTACTTCAAGCCATCTTGTTTTTTAAATATTTATTACGTGTGTATTACAAAACACAAAAATAATTTTGCTCCTGGCAATACTGAACAGGGGTTGTCTGTTTTATTTTTAGGGAAATAGTAGAAATAGAGGCATTTTATTTGTTAAATAAAATGCCTCATTTCTACTATCGCTTCACTGACGCATTTTAAAAACATTGATTAAATTTAAAATTCATATAGTTAATCACCTATGGTATCCTAACGGTATAACCCGGCCACAACGGCCATTAGTAAGACTAGTCTTGCAGCTTTTAAACGTATATTTTTATAGTAACAGGATGTAAAAAACTTTATTATTTTATTCGATGCCGCTGCTTGTTAGATGAACTTTTGCTCTAACCTAAACAACATAAAATATTAACATTTATTTCATTTTGCACAAGTCAAATCAAATCTTACTAATATAGCTGCATTTATGTACATTGATCACTTCCCGATTTTCGACTAGGTACAAATCTTGCTTGCGTAAAAAATAGAATATCAAGATAAATAACTTACGCTTGAAAGATACAAGTATAGTGTTCTGAACCGAAGTCTTTAAGATTATAGCGTGAAAACAGAATAAGACGGATTTTTGAGATCACCTCACCAGAGCTAGATCTTGGTTCAAAGGTCGTCGCACCTCACTCTCCAACTATTTCAGCCGCCAAACAGTTCTTGCATTGTTGTGTTCCGGTTGGAAGGGTGAGAGAGTCAGTGTGGTTACATGTAGGCCACAAAATAGGCAACGCGCTTGTGACAACCCTGGTATTGCAGGCGCTGATAGGCATTGGTGACCACTTACCATCAGGTGGGATTACCGCATGCCTGTTTGCCTGCTTGGTATTACAAATAATAGAAGATCTTTAATTTCAGATTTGGTCTAAGAATTAAGACTTTTCATAAGTCTATATCATGGGACTATATCCTTATCCTTACATATTATAAAACAAAGTCCTCTGCCGCGTTTGTCTGTCTGTCTGTTCGCGATAAACTCAAAAACGAGATTTCCATGCGAATTTCACCAAAAGATAGTGTGATGCTTCAGGAAGGTTTAGGTATAATTAGGTAAAATTCATTAAGTAGGTATAATTTATTAAGTTTAATTAAATATTAAAATTTAACCAATCTTTATTCAAAAAGGGTAGCCATTTCCTTTCCTGTAACATAAATAATAGACAAACTGTAACTTTTTTTTTTCATAATCACGTTGCATGGCATCGTTGTCTGGATAATTCCAAAGATTTTCCCACACGGAAGCAATTTATATTCCATGCATAATCTTTATTATCTGCGGGCATCATGCAATAATTGCGTAAGGTATTGTTGTTTTAAAGAATCTATACTTATATTTATATAGGATCTTCATAATGTGTTAAATATCGTAGCAAGTCATAATTATAAATCAACGCGCATATTTTCGTATGTCAGATTGTATTGTTTATTATATTGAGGACTATATTTTATGATTAGCGAGTCCAGCTGGCTTTACTCATGTCTACTAGCTTGGGGAAATAAATAAATCCATTTTCTAAGATCGACTAAAGCAATGAAAAACGAGGATTTCGATGAGTACACGGGTAGAAGGTAGAATTGATCTAAAATAGGACACGGGGCACTTTTTTCTTCTAAATTCCTACAGGAGTGAAGCCCCGAGTCTTAATTAGTTCAACATATATTATGAAGGCAAGTATAATTAAGTTTGTAACTTGAGGAAAATAGATAATAGACATTTTCATTACTTTACATTCTTTATCACTTTTTATAAGTACTTACTTGGTATTTTCCTTTTTGTATTCATCTATCAATAAGTTCCTCATTCCAAGTAAAAAAAAATATAGATTAGGTTGGTATATACAACATTTAATTTAATATCATTGATCATTTCAGACCATAAAATACCTAATAAAATTTAGATTTTTAGTAATAAAATTGCAAAAACTATGGAAAAAACGAAGTTTACAAAAAAGTAAATTGGCGTCAAAAAAACTAATCCGCCAATTTATTGACACATTAACACGGAAGAAAAAAAATCTGTAATTGTTCCTAACGTTATTTCCTTATAAAATATTGGGAATGTAATAATGAATTTTCGAACCAAATACGTGTAGGTATTTAGTCAAGTGACAAAATAAAATAGAACCATACATAGAACGAATTCTGAGATGCTGTAGATCTTTTTAAGCTGGTAGACTGTATAGATTCATTGCCAAGGCCTCATTGGCGATGGAGAAGAAAAAAATAGCAAGTTTAAAAGAGTGGACTCGGTGGGTAAAAAGTTTAGTTTGTGCGTGTCGGCATTGTATGATTTGTGCGGGAAAATTACGCGGGAAATAATTAATTGATGTTCTTTTTTTTTTTTGGTTTATTCCCTCGTTTTATTGAGGAGGCAAATTAATTGATGTTCGTTTAACAGTGAATGCAAATTTAAGGCAGGTAGGTAATGTTTTTATGTGTTGATTGTGGAGTTTGAAGGTATCGATAGATAATAATGCTTTTATTCAAATTCATTCTCACACATAACGACGCATTTGGTAAAATATTTTTTTTTTTTTTGAACGGTTTTTAACTCAATGTCCAAAGACGTCATTGTTTCGCTCCTTAGAATAGAGATTGCACAAGCCTTTGAAAAAGTGTTTGACATGACTTCTTGTACAATGCTCGACGTAGTAAAATAGTATTTTTTTTTATTTTAGGCATACAGGTTAGTAGTAAGCAAGTATACTAACAAAACATGAAATCATAATGAAAATAATTTGTAATATTTTGTATTGAGGCTTGTTTTCTTGACTTACAATAAAAATTATTATAGGATACACAGGCGCAAATTATCATTATGATTTCAACATTATTCATACGCACGTTATGTCACATCTAAACACGAAACATAATTTGCGGATCTGATAGGTAACTAAACGAGCGTCGTAAACTGAACGTGACTGAACTTAGGTATAGTCTTCATTTGTCTATTGTTTTTAAATGTAATAACCGCTACTGGCAACCCTGACACGAGGCCTATTTAATAAAGATTACAAATTAATAATGTCTACAAGTTACATTTTTGTTATAATATACTTACATGTACTTTTAATTAATATTTATTTAGCTAAATACAACGGTACACAATATGTATCCTTTTAAAATAAAATAAAATATATTATTATTAAAAATGTGAATTTGTAGCTAACTACATTACATTTTTTACATATTTTTACGAAAATTCCCTTTCTGCAAGCGATAATTGACATAGTTATATACACGGAAGATTAAGTACTTCATTAATGGGTGGAATTTTATGTATTAAATACATTGGAACAAAAAAATATTATTTTTATCGAAAAGAAGTTCAGTGCGGACAAAAGCTAATTTCAATAACACCCCCAGTTTATTATAAAATGTGAAAGTAAATTTGTTTATTTACTTGACCAAACTTGAAAAAAATATTTTTTACCTAAAATAAACGTACTTTTCAAATGGGAAATTCGGGCTAGAAACGGCGAGTAAAAGATAATAATCAATAAATAGACCTACAGCTACCACGACCTAGACCAATGAGGAAAGTGATTTTCCATCATGACCTGGGCCGGTCGGATCGTAACCATGACCAATGGTGAATGGCGAACGAAGTTTGATAAACACGCTAACAATGGGAAACAAAAGTATTCCGTATTTTTCCCGCCATGTTTTTTCTTGATTGTCACAAAACCATAGATTATATAATTGATTTCCTTATTCCTTGCCCAATTTGCTGGTTAAATTTGCCATGGGATCTAAGATCGATTGAAAATGTGAAAATTTGAAGTGGGTCGCCTTTTTTTTTCACATTGTTTTACAGAAATGATGCTTTATTTCGTGTTTGTCGATAGGAACTTTAGTAAAAAGCCATGTATTATTAGTAAAAACAATTTTTTGTAGACACAATAGATAAAACATTGTTTAAACGGCGCATTTGTATCGCTTCGGAAGGTAAACGGTAAATTAAAATTATCGATTTTCTGTTCTATATACGTACGTACGTACGTACACCCATCAACACTAACTATATGTGTTTATAAATAATTATAACAATTTTATATTTTTTGCAGTTCACTTCTTCTGCATGAAGACAAAAAGCGATGAAGCCCTTTATAAAACAGGTAACAACAGACGAACAATTTTTTTAGTCAATTTAGTTTTAATATAGTTATTAACATCATATCAAATGTAACAGACCGGTTAACACCAGACAGGGAGAAGTGGAGGCTGACATGCTGTACCGCACCTATATAAAGTGGGGTAAGAGTAGGCGGATGATGTACATCATATCTAGTTAACAAAGAGTAGAAACCTTGTCCGGTTCGAAGGACCAAATCGAGTATTGTTCACTACTGACCCCGCTGGTCAGATTGGGTGTGGTTGAGGGCGGATCAACCTGGCTCCCATGTGGTAGTTAGTTAGGCTTTTTCTTATGGGAATGCGAGAATTTTACGTCCAGTATTTTTATTCATAAATATAATCTACAGTGCCAACTAATTCGTTGCGTTTGCACTCTTTCGGGATGAAATTCATTGAAATTGGGATAATACTGGTACCTACTGGTACCCATATTATAGATATGTATTATGTCTCCTGTGTATTTCTATCTGGACAATCGTTGCCAGGCGTTCGTGGTGAGCGGCGCCGCGCTCAATATAGCGGGGCATGGCTGCGCTCACGGCTTCCCGGCAGTCCTCTTCGCTCAACTCAAAACTACAGGCGAAGTGGTGTTGACAGACCACGACACCTCATGGATTGGTATGTATGCTCCAGTCTCAAAGACAATGAGAGCTAAACACAACAGCGTAGATAAATTAGATAAAACATTCCCATATAAATTCCCAGCCTACCTCATACAAAACACCGGCAAGGTAGGTAAGCGTTGTAAAACTGCGGGCACACCATTATTTCTTTTATCTATGGGGTATACGATACATGTTTCTTCTCGTGTGCACCTATACGTGTTTTTCGAAGTATCTATTTTTCTCTGTTTACAGTTACGTAGTACCTAGGTACTCTTCAGTTCTCTGTTACGGTATATTTCCTTTGTTCAGACCTAGATTTATCAATAGGCCATATAGGCCGCGGCCTAAGACGGCAGATTTTAGAAAAAGCTCACTTAATTTCAGAGGATAAGTCATAACGCTAATATTGCAAGCCTGTAAGGGTAAACTGTTGAAACTATTGTATGTGCCACACCTTGTACTACACAGTTACTGCAATAAACATATTTGAGTTTGAGTCAAACAAGTTCACCAGTTATCTCATGATTTTTATACGATTAAGAATAATAATTCCACTACATATGGAAAATTATTATTTTAAAAACATACATGGAACAGCGGAAACAAAGTGGCCTCGTAAAAACTCGTAAAAAAAATATAAATCGAGAATAAGGAGGTTATTGTATTATTAACAACATAAAGATTTACTGTTTCTATGATTAATTATATATACGAACGTGACATTTATTATTTTTATTATAGTTTTACGACTGATTTAATTGTAAACGACAATAGGCCTCGCTTGTAGACTGTATAGCCTAAAGCGTCAGACATACTCGTAACAAAAAAAAACTGCTTATAGATATTTTATTTTTTAACAGCTATTGTTGTAGAAACATTTTATTATTCTAATTAAGCAATACATCGGAGCCACTTTTATTTGTACCTAGGTAAGGTACATAAAGACAAGAAAAACATTAATATTTTTCATCTAAAATTATTTAACTTGATATGTTTTTACAGCATCAGTCGTCGGCGCCATGGGTATCGTTGGAAACTTCATATCTCCAATCCTGATGACACGATTCGGTCGTCAGAAAGCCCATCTCATCAGCACAGTACCTGCCCTCTTAGGATGGATCGTCTTTATCCTAGGAAAATCAGTGCCAGCTTTCCTAGTAGCCAGACTTCTCCACGGCCTAGCATTAGGTCTTAGGACCCCATTAGCAGCAATATTAGTCGCAGAATACACCGATCCAAAATACAGAGGAGCGTTTCTTGGAACCTTCGCCATATCTTTGGGATTGGGAATATTTTTATCACATTTGTGGGGGGCACATCTCACGTGGAAGTCCACAGCGATAGTCTGCTCAATGTTTCCATTAATCTCTATGATCATTATAAGCCTTTCGCCCGAATCTCCCGGTTGGCTCGTCTCGAAAGGAAAATTCGGTGAAGCTACGAAAGCCTTCAGATGGGTTAGAGGTGATGGACCGGAGCAAAAAGAAGAACTTACCGCTATGATCGAAGCGCAAACTGAAGAAATGAAAGCAGAAGAAAGGAGGAGAGGAGATGTCGTTAAAAGATTTTCTGTTAAAGGAATTTGCAAGTCCATAACAGATTCTTTGAAGGAAGTTTTGAGAATCTTCAAGAAGAAAGAGTTTTATAAGCCGGCTATTATAGCAATAAGTATGTTGATTGTGTTTGAATTCGGTGGTGCGCATATGGTGGCAGCTTACGGAAATATCATGCTGCAAGCGGTATTGGACAAAGAGGATCCTAATGACGTAGCCTGGCAATTTACAGTGATAGATTTATTAAGAACTGTGTGCGCTTTCCTCGCGATATTTCTGTTGAAATACTTCAAAAGAAGGACTATACTGTTTACTAGTGGTGCTTTAACAGTATTATCATTATCGTCAATCTCAGTATTTGTGTATATGAGACAAGCTGGCTTATTCCCAGCAGGTTGGATATTAGATACTGTACCTATGGCTTTGATGATAATGTATACAGTGTCATTTTGTTTAGGATT
Organism: Plodia interpunctella; assembly: GCF_027563975.2. NCBI lineage: Eukaryota > Metazoa > Arthropoda > Insecta > Lepidoptera > Pyralidae > Plodia > Plodia interpunctella. The sequence goes on from NC_071316.1 coordinate 6,557,222, forward strand.
AGTTCCTTTGAATTGGGTTATATGCGGGGAAGTATTTCCTTTAGCTTATAGAAGTTTAGGATCAACGCTATCAACATCCTTTTTGACTCCATCATTTATGGTGTCTATGAAGACTGCTCCACATTTATATTCGTCGGTAGGAGTTGAAGGAGCATTCTTGGTATATTCAGCTACTTTAACAGTATTTTTATTAATCATGTTCGCGTTATTACCAGAGACAAAAGATAGAACTTTACAGGATATAGAAGATAGTTTTAAAGGCAAGAAGACTGCAGACCCTGAAGTACAAATGACGTTAATTAATAAGGAGAAAATTGTTGTAAAATAAGATCATTTTCATAAAAACGCTAGAGATACGAGTCAAAAAATAGATATAAGTATGGTCTTAAGGCTACTTTAAACAACTAGAGTAAGACTCTCTTTTTGATTATGATATTTAGTATAAGAATAATATTTTTGTATGCCAATGAAGTATAATAATAAGACGATGTGCAAGATATTTTACATTACATTAATATTAATCTAAGACAAATTAAATAGATTATGATAATTTTCTTCTGACTAAAATACAGTTGTGAAACACACTGTTTCCTTGTTTTACTTCCGTTTTTGACCTTAGCCAACAAGATAATTGATGATTTCATTAACTATGCATTGTTCACTACCATGTCGATATTGCGCTAATTGCTCGCTAATTATGACATATTATTATTAGGGACTAGTTACTCGATCAGACTTGAGGAGGCCACCGGAAATTCGCTCAGATGAGAGAGAAACTACATGCTGTCAAGAAAAGTGATGAAAATAAAACGAGGGTGATTTCTCTTGAGTGCTGGCAACACTGAGTGTTTTGTTTAGAATCTATCTACCTATCTTCTATCTATCAACGAATTTTTAACGTTCCATTTGGTATGGTAATGGCAAAAAAATCAGTTTTCTTTTTTCTTGACAGATTGTTTGATTCGATCATATGGTCGATTTTGAACGGGAGAAAAAAAGATACGGATCTCTAAAACTATTCAATTAACCTAGATATATGTTTTATATTTGTATAAAAATCGGACCAATAAATGCATCGATAAAAAATATCTATTGTGCCGATCGGATCACGATCCCATTCGTCACGAGCCACGATAAATAAATCGATTTATATATTTATCGAATTAATAAAATCTGCAAGTAATGTTTTAACAATGTATGTTCTAAGTTAAACTTTTTATTCGATGATTCTGCTATAATGTGAAGTCAATCGTGTCGCAGTAGTTTTTCAAGGTCACAATTGTGTATGAAGTTGGAATATGGATTGGATACGGACAGGAATAAATATAATATAGATTCGGATTATTTTAACCCCTAACGACAGGAGGAGAACGTATCTGCGTATCTGTATGTTTGTCCATCCGTATGTCCATTTTGACGTCAATAAGTGATGTACATCATCCTAAATGGAATAAAGAATTTTGAATTTGTCCGTGGTACCGATTTTGATCTAATTTTTTAATTAAAAGATAATTTAATCGAGAATTTTCTTAGTTATTTTTGCAAAATGTATAAACCGCCAGTTCTTTTCTAGCTGATGAGATGAAGCCAGCAACTTCGGAGTTCTTAATTTTTTATTGAGTGAGGGGGTTACATTTCTATATAAAAAAATAATAATATTTATAAGTAATTTTTTTAATTTTAATAATTATACTGTGACTTCTAAAAACCATTTAGAATAATTTTATGAACCTTATTGTTCAAAAATTACATTATTGACATAAAAAAAACATTAAAAACTTTCTTCTCCATTCATTCTAACTCCGGCCGGAAAACATCTAGAGATACGACCATTAGAGTTATTAATGTAGTACCTATCTACGTTCTAAATTGTTACAAATCTTTGGTAACTAGGTACATACTACACTTTATACTTATGAATAAAAACTCGAGGAAGCACCAATTTTGCTAAGAAACAACAGTAGGCGATTATAAATTATAATTACCTAGATATATATATATATATATATATATATATATATATATATATATATATATATATATATATGTAGGATTTTTTTTTTGTTAATTAATTTCTGAACGCTAAGAAAGGCTAATTCGGAAGTTGATGGTTTCCGAACGAGCGGATGTAGCTAGCTCGCTCTAAAAAAAAAAAAAAGAATGACAGAAATAAGATATAAGACAGGACATTGTGAAGTGCGTAAGATTTTTTTTCTTTGTGATTTAATAATAAAAGAATGCAGAGTTAACATAAAATATTATTTTATTTAGACCCTCCCACAAAATTCTCGTCCGGGATAATATTGGGTCTAAATAATTCGGAAGACTTACATCACAATAATTGGATTAGTGGCTTGCACGTTTCACCGGCCGGTAACCAAAAATAAAAACGAACGAGGTTAGCAAGAAGACGCGGACTACGTGCAAACAAACGAAAAGATGCCTGACGACGATAAAAACGATAGCAACAAGGTCGGTAATCTGATGAACGTGGTGGACTCCATACCCAAGTTCACTGGCGACGATATGACTTATTCGTCGGCGAGGTGGACACAAGACCTGGAGGATAACGCAGAGATATTCGGGTGGACCCCGCAGCAAAAGTTAATAATTGCTCGCCGGTGCCTGGGCGGCACGGCTGAATTGTGGCTGAGGACGGAAAAAGCTTTTAAAAATTACGAGGAACTGAAAACAGCGCTCTTAAAAGAATTTCCTGAGGCGGTTAACAGTAAGCAAATGCACGAGATGATGAGCACCCGTAAGAAGCGGAGCAACGAGTCATATTATCAATACATGCTTGTTATGAAAGAATTAGGAAAAAGGGCGAAATTCCCAGACTATGTGTCGATACAATATATCATAGACGGTATAATAGACTACGAGTCCAACAAATTATTGTTTTATGGAGTAACCTCATACCCGGTGCTCAAAGAAAAGCTGGCTCTGTACGAGTCGTTTAAGAGAAAGACGTTAAAGAAGCCGTTACGCGAGAAGTCTGAGAAAGAAGAGAGTGATAAAAAACCAAAGGAAGGCGGACAAGTTAAGCAATTCCTGCGCTGCTATAAGTGTGGCGAAAAGGGGCATACATCAACAAGCTGCTTGAAAGGTGTAAAATGCTTCAAGTGTAAAGCCCCGGATACACTAGGGAACATTTTGTCCCGCAACATGACGCGCAACACAAAATATACGTGACGCTGCAACGTTGCATAGTGTCCCGCAACATGACCCACAACATTGTACGTGACGCGGGGCATGTTGCTTGCTCCCGCCTCGTGAGCGAGCGCATGTGTCCCGCGTCAGTGTTGCGGCATTTGTCACCGAGTATAGTCGCGTACGCAACGTGCCTTTAAAATGTCTGTTGTGTGGGGAAATGATACCGTGCTTTTGCTTATTGAGCTTTACGAAAGTCGTGACTTGTTATGGGATACTTCACACCGTGACTATCGAAATAAAATAAAGAAAAATGATGCATGGGAGGATATTGCCAAGGCACTTAAATTGCCTAGAAAAGAAATAGAAGCCAAAGTACATACCCTGCGTTCGCAATTTGTCCGAGAAAGGAAGAAAGTGAAATCGTCAAAAACTACTGGCAGTGGACGAGAGGACGTGAAGTCCAGTGCATGGTTTGCGTATGATGCAATGAAATTTTTGCTAAAGGGAGCCACAACGTCTGGAAGCTTGGACACTTTGGACACAAACGTAAGTTATGCTTTTTTATTTCTAATTTATTTATATTTACTAGCGGCCCGCCCCGGCTTCGCACGGGTAGCTAAATTTATACATACTTAATTTATTAATTTAAACTTTCTTCTATTTCTATTTCCTTTTTTCTGCCCATATGATGCTGTATTTTTTTATCTTATCACTTATTTTATTATTATTTCACCTTATCACTACTAATATAATATGTATTATTTACATTAACTAAGATTTGTACACACCTCACCCACAAGACTTCACTTCTAAAAGGATTGACGTTGTTCAATAACATTAAAAGAAAAAATATAGTACAATACTAGTTTATTCATTTAAAAATTATTCTGCCAGGGAACACGTCCTTCTTCACTCATGAAATATTCAGCAAATTTGTTTCTTATTTCCATAGCAGATTCAGGGTAGCGTCGTCCCATAGCATTTAAATTCGACATATTAACAGAGCCAGCTTCTCTGCGCCAAGATCCTTCTAAAATATCGTGATCCACATTTTCAGAATCAAAAGTTCCATGTGGGTTGTACAGTGATCTCGATTGACTATTTCGCCTTAAAAAATTATGGAGGTATATGCACGCCATTACAACAAGTTCAGCATTACAGGGTAGGATGGTTATGGGAGTTCGGAATATACGAAATACAACACCTAAGATACCGAACACATTTTCGACAATTCTTCTAGCTCTTGACAGTCGATAGTTGAAAATGCGTCTTGTTGTACCCACGTCATGATTACCGGGATATGGCTTCATCATGTTTTCTGTCAGTGCAAAGGCGCTGTCTCCTACAAGTACGTAAGGCATATTCGGCCCATCTTGTCGTATTGGGTCTGGAGTCGGCCAGTTGAGTTGGTTATCAGCCAAAGCTTTATAAAAAGCAGTCTCTTGGAATACTCCACTGTCAGAAGATTTTCCTTTAGCACCACAATTTGCATAGATAAAATTGTAATTTGCATCGACAATACCCAATAGGACAATACTAAATTGTTCTTTATAGTTAAAATAGTCACTTCCAGAATTCGAAGGAGCTTGGATCAAAACGTGTTTACCGTCTATAGATCCAACGCAATGCGGAAAATTCCATATATTTTCAAAGCTTCTAGCCTTGGCTTTCCATTCATTTGCAGTAGCTGGGACCTGTAAAGAAATTATTAAACATTAAATACTATTTTTACGTACTAATAATTAAGGATTCATGTCTAACAGATGTTTGAAATAATACAATACGTGTTTTATAGTCTATCCTTATTATAATAATTGATTTAATATTTATATCATTAATTTTTCAGAGTCCACAAAGCCAAAACACGATTTCGTCTCCGGATGAAGATGTCGTTCTACAGTCTCAATCTACCGTTCCAGAATTTCAATCTCCTCATCAACTAGAATCGCAATCTACCATTGATCAAGCAGAGCAACCTACAACCCCTGCACCAACACCTTCATCGTCGCGACCAACTCGCAAGAGGAGCCACCCCAATGAAGATAGATTAGAGGAGGCTTATGAAGTTCTGCATGCTGCTAAAAACAGAATGATGTCCCGAGATGAATTCGATGTTTATGGACAGTACGTAGGAACTGAGTTACGTGCATTAAATGACGAACACAGTGTAATTATGGCTAAATATTATATTAATAATATTTTATTAGATGCACGCTTAGGAAAATACCGTACAATTTATAATAATCAAAGCCAGCCAGTTGTTCAACAGGGCTATAGCACTGCATCCAGTGATATTAGCCCCGAGCCTTCTGAAGAGCATATTATACAAGATATACTTGAAACTATGGATTCCTCGAACACTAATAGCATTGATGGCACTAATACTAATTAATTTACGTTGGTCGCTATATCCATCTCGTACTCTTTAAAATTTATTTTACTGAAGATTAAAATACAATTATAAATAAAATATATGCGTTTTCTTTAACTTACCTTTACACATATCTTCAATTTATTTATCAGTTCTTTACAAACTTCTGGTACTATTTTACGTATCAGTTGTTTTGACACTCGAAAAGTGTACGACAAAGAAGCATAAGAATCTCCAGTCGACAAGTACCTCAATGTAATGGCAAGTCTGATATGAGGACTAATAGCGTTTCGTAATATTGTATCCTGTTTGGCTATGGAAGATGCGATCATTTGCAACAAAGTTTCAAAATCAGATGATGACATGCGAGTAAAATTCACAAACGATCCGTCAGACATTCGGAGATCACTTAGAATATTTACTCTTCTTTCTCGTTGTAATAAGAAATTCCGCATCCACCACCTTCTCTTTCTCTTACGTTTCAACACACTCGATATAATTACTATGTACGCAGCACTAATAGCCACAACCTCCTCGGGCGACATTTCTATAAACACTGAGAAGTGTGGTCGACAAAATGTTCCGCGACATGTATCTCGGCACATTCCACGTAGTTGTTGAGCAACATGTTCCGCAACATGTTGCTCCATTTGTCCCCTAGTGTATCCGTGGCTTAACGAGTACGGGCATATAGCAACGAATTGCAAGACAGAAAATCCCACTGAAAAATCATCAAACAATGGCGGCGCAAGGAGCATTCGAAAATCCATGTTCGTGACGTCACAAGAGGTTGGCAATTCTGACCTAGTGAATGAAGAGAGCGACGGTGAACCGGAAGCGTCAGCGAGGGTGAGTGATCAAATCACCAAGTCTAGTTCGTTCGGCCATGTTCATTTTCCGTCATCCAGTAATCAGTGTGACATTGACATTCGTGACAGGTGTCAACGTGGGCGGGTACTAAATATAAACAAAGCAAAGCGTATTCTAAATAAAAGTGTAAAACTCGTGAAAATTGGTAATATTATGGTGCATTGCTTGATTGATACGGGAAGTGATTTAAATTTAGTTACTTTTGAATTGTATAAGAAGCTAGGTTCTACTTATAAGCCTGAAAAAATGTTACTTACTGGTCTGGGTACTTGCAAAGTGTTTTCAATCGGTACTTTCGAGATTGACGTGGTTATAGATCACCACAGTTATCACATTGGTTTTCATATTGTGCCTGACCATGCTATACCATATGACATAATTTTAGGACAACCGTTTTTGGTCAATACCATAACAGTCATTAACAAGGGTTCTGTTGAAATAAGGCCTCAGTGTTATGATAGTTCCTATTTACATAATATTTGTTTATTTTCCAGTCTCAGTGATGAACGCCCTTCAGTACAGGAAATTATACATAATTATACACCTAAGAAGATTAGAGATGCTCCCATAAAGTTGAAAATAGTTTTAAAAGATGACGTTCCTGTCACACAACGGCCAAGAAGGTTAGCTTTAGCTGAAGAAAATATAGTAAAACAGCAAGTTGAAGAGTGGTTATCAAAGAACATAATTCGTCCAAGTTTTTCAGAGTATGCAAGTCCTTTGGTTCTCGTTAAGAAAAAAGATGGAGGCACCAGAGTATGTGTTGATTACAGGAAGATTAATGAAAAGATGGTAAAGGATGAATATCCACTTCCTGTTATTGACGACCACATTGATAAATTGAGCAATGTCAACATTTTCAGTACATTAGATTTAAAAAATGGATTTTTCCACCTACCAATTGAGGAAGACTCTGTAAAATATACTGCATTTGTTACGAGTAATCCAGAAGGACAGTATGAATTCTTGCGGGCTCCATTTGGACTATCCGTTTGCCCGAAGTACTTCACTCGTTACATAAACATAATATTTTCCGACTTCATAAGACAAGGAATAGTTTTAATATTTATCGACGATTTGATAATTTTATCGAATAATGAAGAAGAAGGAATCTCAAGACTTAAAGAAGTATTGAAGGTGGCTTCTGAATATGGTTTGGAAATAAATTGGAAGAAAACACAGTTACTGCAAACCTCAGTTCAATATTTAGGACACAACATTTCTAATGGAACAGTGAAGCCTTCCAGTGAGAAGATTAAAGCGGTTAAGACTTATCCCCTGCCAAGGAATTTAAAGGATGTACAGAGTTATATAGGGCTCACCTCATACTTTAGAAAATTTATCAATAATTATGCTATGATAGCTAAGCCTCTAACTGATTTACTCAAGAAGAAGGGTGAATTCCAGTTTGGAGAAGAACAAATTCAAGCATTTGAGGAATTAAAGTCAAGGTTGTGTTGTGAACCTGTTTTAAGAATTTTTGACATTCATTTGGAAACTGAGTTACATACCGATGCATCCAAGTACGGGTATGCAGCCATTTTAATGCAGAGAGACTCTTACGATGGGAAATTGCATCCAGTTCATTACATGAGCAGAAAAACTACTGAGCCTCAACAAAAATGCAGCAGTTACGAGCTTGAAGCTTTAGCAGTTATTGAAGGTGTCAAAAAATTTAGAAGATATCTTATTGGGATACATTTCAAGATTGTGACAGATTGTGAAGCTTTTCAGAAGACTTTAAACAAGAAGGATGTTCCGGCTAAGGTTGCCCGATGGATTTTGTATCTCCAGGATTTTGATTTTTCTATAGAACATAGAGCTGGTCAGAAGATGCAGCATGTCGATGCCCTAAGCCGAAATATATGTTTGGTGAATGTGGAATTGCATGCTAGGATTAAGAAGGCACAAGATGAGGATGAAAAACTGAAGACAATAGCTGCAATACTTAAAGAAAAGGAATATGAAGACTATTATTTAGAAAGTGGAGTGGTTTATAAAGGCATAGAGAAGAAACTAGTGGTTCCTGAAATTATGGATGTAGAAATAATCAAGAGAGTGCACGGAATGGGACATTTTGGGAAGAAGAAGGTGAAAGATCTTATAGAGAAAGAGTATTACATATCAAAGTTGGAATATAAGATTGACAAAGTTATTTCTACATGTGTTCCGTGTATTCTGGCTTCTAGAAAATCTGGAAAAAAAGAAGGGTGGTTAAATCCTATAGATAAGGGAGATTTACCACTGGATACACTGCATTGTGACCACCTAGGACCATTAGATGCAACTAAGAAGATGTATAACTATATACTTACTGTTATAGATGGGTTTACTAAGTTTGTATGGATTTATCCCGTTAAAACTGTGACTGCAAAGGAGACTATAGAAAAATTAAAATTTCATCAAAAAGATTATGGTAATCCACGAAGAATAATAACTGATCGGGGAACAGCTTTCACTGGGAATGAGTTTGCAGAATATTGCCTTCTAGAACAAATTGAACACATCATTATAACAACAGGAGTTCCACGTGGAAACGGACAGGTGGAACGTATGAACCGCATCATCATTTCAACCTTAACTAAGATGTGTATTGAAGAACCTGGACATTGGTATAAATATGTTAGTAAGCTGCAGCGAGTCGTCAATGGTACATATCAAAGATCAATCAACACTACCCCTTTCGAGTTGCTGACTGGTGTAAAAATGAAAATTAAGGAAGATATAAAAATTATAGAACTTTTGGAAGAAGAAAATAGAGCCGAATTCATGGAAAAAAGAGATGAGTCGAGAAAAGAAGCTAAAGCACAAATATTAAGAATACAAGAAGAAAATCGAAAGCATTATAATAAGAAGAGGAAGGAGGGAGAGAAGTATAAGCAGGGCGATCTTGTAGCGATCCAGCGTACACAATTTGGAAATGCGTTAAAATTAAAACCTAAATATTTTGGTCCATACAGAGTTAAGAGGGAGTTAGGGAAGGATAGATATGAAGTGGAAAAAGTTGATAGGGGAAAGGAGGGACCTATTAACACATCAACTGTAGTTGATTTCATGAAAAGATGGCCTTAGTTCAACATTTTATTTTATATTTCTACTTTTGTCATAAAGGTGTATGAAACAACATATGTATGGTATGGTTTTAGGTATACTACACATGTTTTTTTTAAACTGTTAGCTGATGTTGGATTTATTTTTAGCTGAGAGTAAAAATTATAAAATAATGTTACTGCATTTACTACTTTAACTTAGTTTGTCCTATATTGTAAAGTGTAATAGCTTTTTGCTTGGAATTCAATGTTAAGTCTATAAATAAGTTTCAAATTTAAAATGTTGTAGTAGAATTAGTCAATCTGTATGTGAAATATTAATTTACTTTTATTTAATATTAATTTACAATTTTTGGTTTGTAACTAGATTCAGTCTGGGGTCAGACTGAACAGCAGAATGGCCGAGCTGTAGGATTTTTTTTTTGTTAATTAATTTCTGAACGCTAAGAAAGGCTAATTCGGAAGTTGATGGTTTCCGAACGAGCGGATGTAGCTAGCTCGCTCTAAAAAAAAAAAAAAGAATGACAGAAATAAGATATAAGACAGGACATTGTGAAGTGCGTAAGATTTTTTTTCTTTGTGATTTAATAATAAAAGAATGCAGAGTTAACATAAAATATTATTTTATTTAGACCCTCCCACATATATATTTATTTATTTATAAAAAAGCAACAATACTTAGGTCCTATCCGGAGTCCGGACTGCGATATTTCCCTTGGCGGAATATATTCTCGCGAAAAATATTCTGCACTCGTTCGATTTTTTTACCGCCCGTGGTAATAGTAATACTGTAGTGAAGTGATATTCAATGTATCACAGAATTGCGGTGAAATATCAAGATGCGGACAGGACCATACCCACATTTCGTGAGGCTGGTACCTATCACTAAATCTTAAGATATACAATAGTTGTTCGCCGCGAACTTACGACCTCGCGAACACAATAAACTTTTAAACGTGACAACTGAAGCTATTTTGATACCCCACGAACTTTTGGCCTCATACCTTTTAAATTTCATCAAAATCGGCCCAACCATTCGAAAGTTATCGCGTAACATACATACAAAATATTAATTTTTGCCTCAAATAGAATGTTAATTAATCTTTTCAAAGAATATATAAACAAGCTTCAAAAATTACCTATAAAAAATTAGATTTACATAGGAACAAACTTTAATGGCATTCGCTACCAGAGATGTGTTTGATGAAACTGGGCATAAACAGTTATGCTCGGCGTATTCCACCTCTGTTTGCTACTGTTGAATTTTGATAAGAAAATTTGAATACTGGTAACCTGATCTGATAAATAAAATAAAATAAATAAATAATAAATATATTAGGACAAATCACACAGATTGAGCTAGCCCCAAAGTAAGTTCGAGACTTGTGTTATGGGATACTAACTCAACGATACTATATTTTATAATAAATACATATATAGATAAACATCCAAGACCCGGGCCAATCAGAAAAAGATCATTTTCCATCATGACCCGACCGGGGAATGTGATGATTCTTACCATTCTAGCTAACAGATCCAATCAGTACAGAGAGCATAGTGTGGCTTTGCAATTCACAATCCATTTGAAATCCACTGCAGATATGCGCTTAATTTAAAAATAGGGCGGAATTGTGACGTGATCTATGGTTAGCTGTGTCTCATTGCAAACACTAAGCCCTCAATTTGCTTATCTAATGACAAATTACTTTCCATATCTTCGAGATCTTGCTTGGTGATATATCAGTGGGTCCGAATAAAAATGACCCACTAATAAACCTTGGACCCAAAGTTGTCAATAGATTGGCACGTGTCCACGTCATCAGAAGATTAGTCAGGGGAGTCATAGTGATGCCAGCCTTCTGGGCACACGTCCCAGTGATGTGAACGTCATCTATCCAAAAAAAGGGCAGAGATTGGGCGGCTTCAAGCAGCCTGTGGACAACATCTTGCGAATATAATATTGCCCAACCTGAAAAATAAGAACTAAATAAGATAAAATACATAAAAATATAAGAGCCTTTCATAAAAAGATATGTTTATTGTTCATTTATATTCATAGGGTTCTCATCGTCATTTGGGGAGTTAGTCAATTCACATTATTTCAGTTTTTAAACAACATGGATAACTTTTATTGGCGTGTTAGTCTATATTTAAAAGTTTAGAGATGGTACAGAACTATTCCAATTACAGACCAAGTGATTGACATGTGCTCAGGAAATTATGAATAAGCTTATGAATCATGTATACACCAATAAGGCGGAATGTGAGTTAATGTGAGCTTTGTCTCGGGCAACAAATGATTAACTCCGTAAGGGAAAAATATGTGACTGTTTGTAAATTATGGGAAGAAATTAAAACTCATGCCTACCTGCACAGTATGGAGGGTAGTAACGTTCTGGGAATTCTTCAACAGTCACTTGCCACTTGGATCCTTTCCTGTAGACCAGTGAGTGATCCAGCCCTTGACAGGTCATCAGTCCTCGCGCTCCCCAAGGAGATAGTTCTCTCGCCAAAAACCTTCTCAGTTCATATGAATTCACCAAAATATCATCATCAGTTTTTAAAACATACTTCGCTGTGGGGCAGTGATGCACAATCCATTTCAAGCCCATAACATGCTTATATGTCATGTTCCGATATGCATCTTTAAAATTTCCCAACACTATATCACCATAAATAGCACTCTCATTATTGGTTTGTTGGAAATTTCCTGTAGACTGTCCCAAAAGGAATAACACTTTAGCGAAATCAGTGGAACGGCCCCAAGTGTTTCGGATCACCATTCGATTCTGGTAGTTACTGGGCCGTGAAGCCACTAAGACCATGAGAAGTAGGCCCTCTGAGTACTCTTTGCATGGCTGCGGATTCAGGAGAAATGAAAAGTTCTTCAAGTCTATCAACTGATTGTATACATCGCCTGTAGGAGGTAAAGACGTATTGTGAGGTCCAAGTAAGTAAAACTTTGGGTTCGCAATACGGACTAACGGGTCCTGAGGATTCCGAGAGTCATAATAATCGAAAGCTAATAGGCTAGTGAAAAATATGAGCAGGAATTTATGTAACGATATTTCGAATTTTCTACGCATTTTTGTTTATTTCTTATAAGAGCAGCCAGTGTTCATCTTAACTGTAACGAATAAATCCTCTAATTTATTCTTCTATTTGATTAAGAGTGATTCAAATTATTTCTTGTTTTAAATTAACTGGTGTTTATTTTCACTTCGGTATGAATTATAAAACATGGTTTTATTTCGTTCGTACATAGTTGGTTTTATGTATTTAAATTTTTACTCGGAGCAACAACAACCAGAGTTGTCAGAATTCAAACTAATCTCACTGATTGACAGAAATATGCTGACAAGACAAAGACATAATAAAATTAAATAAACGTTAAAATGTCTACACACTTTGCATTCTATTGAATTCTGCTTCGGTGGTAAAGCGGGACTGCCACATGCCGCGGCATATCGGCCGCGCCTAAGGTTAAGGTTGATCGATGCGATGGTTGTCAAACAAAATGGTTATTATTGATTTTGTTTTTGTTAGCTAGATTCGACTCAGTTAATTCTCGCTCTCGAACGAAGACGAATAAATGACAAATAGACAAGTTTAGCAAAACGATTTTTTTTACTAATTACATAAGTGTTTATTATAAATCCAATTTAAATACATATAAAAAAGGCAAAAGCTACGATGACAGGGTTGAGGGATTTCTGTCGATCTCACTGGCCGAAACAAATTCTATTTCTGCTATGTTCATTACTGGCTCTTGAATATCTATCAACACGAATATTATGACCTCAAGCGGACATATCTTTATTGGGGCCTTACGATACCATGTCATTAGAAAAAACTTCTGAGGTTTACGACCAATTGGTGGACTTGAAGAATTTTACGTTTTTATTTAACCCTCCCACTTGCCAGGGGTATGACGCTGGGTTGTTGTTATTGTTGATTGTCTCGTCGAAGCCTACGAATTTCGCGAACCGAATGGTCATTCGACACACATGGGGCGTATCACTAGATTCTATGAAGCTGGTGTTTTTGCTAGGAGAAACAGTAAATAGTACTACAAGTCAAGAGATTACAAGGGAAAGTCGCCTTTATGATGATATTGTACAAGGAAACTTTGTGGATGCATATCGTAATATGACATACAAACATGTGATGGGACTAAAATGGGTGACACACCATTGTCCAATGGTTAAATATATTGTAAAAACTGATGATGATACTGTTGTAAACATTTACGAGGTGTGGAAGTTTTTGAGAGATGTATTGTCCCCGTTTGGTACGAAGGGACTTATTGCTTGTCATCTGTATAAGGAAACAAGGGTGGAGAGGACTGGCAACTCAAAGTGGAAAGTAACATTGCAGGAATATAAGGATTATTATTTCCCTTCATATTGTGCAGGTGTGTATAATAATAAACAAAGTAAATATACTTTGTTTTATTGTAGACTAAATTTTATAAAAAATGCCAGATGCCTCGATGTAAATTCATGTTTGTAGCTTATTGAGAATTACTATGTACCTATGTAATTAAAAAAAAAATAGTCACATTTAGAAAGGAGTAGGATTTCCTCCTTTCTGTTCTTTCGCTTCACACTTCAAGTTGAAAATGGTTCAAGAGAAATAGTCAATTAAATTTCATTTTAATCTACACCATAGGTTGGGCCCTCATCTACTCTCAAGATGTTGTACCTCAATTATTGCAAGTGGCGCAATCATTGCCGTACTTCTGGATAGACGATGTTCACATTACTGGAATATGTGCTCGGACGATTGGAGCATCACACCTAACGCTTGGTGATCTTATGCTGACCCGAGACAAAACTGACAGACTAATCCAACTTGGCCCACAACAATTTGGTCCGTTCCTTTTTGGACCTCCCGATTTAACCATAAGTAATATGCTTAAGATATGGTATTCTTTGACAAATGAATATTATTTAACACCAAGAAAACCTAACGATATATGAAAGGAATTAGATTTAGTTTGTCTGTGATACATGTGGAACATTGTATGCTCAAATGTATTGTATTTTTGTTTAAGATTTGTACAGAATAATAGCATTGAATTGGGTGCTACTTGACAATTTTTAAAATTGGAGCACATGTATGTGATTGAATATCTAGCTACTATATCATAGAAATCAATGAGCTTATGGAGACAAGTTTTTATTATTGTTTTTTTTTAAATTTTCAGTAAATATATTTTGTGTTCTAAAGTAACTACAGGCCACAGTGAAGCGTTACAGATTTGCCACCGATACGCAAAACACTAACTTATGTGTGTTACACGTTTCTATAAAATCAACACTGGTAAGCGTCATGTTGTTTGCTTCCAACTGGCACCTTAAATCGTTAAAGACACTGTTACGTTTACATAATAGTCTTTATGTTTGTTCACCTTTAGCACCCTTTTTGTATGTTCATATACCTATGTGCCTTTATATCTGTGATTTATTTTTTAGTTTAAAAAAGTTTTTCAAAAAAATGTCATTTTAACATAAGCATACACCTGCTTGGAAAAGCATGTGTAGGTATGCTTAATACTTTATTTATCTACTATAAAATAAGTTTTTGTTATCGGGATTTGAAAGCACTTTTGATGCTGTAAGTTTTTTAAATAAAAGCTTGTGATTTATTTTGTTGCTTTTATTTAGTTTTATGCAACTGTTTAGTTTTGTATGGATAATCTTCGATTTTCAATAAAACTTTGGAAAACTTGTATTACTTTTTTGATGAATGTGAATCTGAACGCTGGAAGGCTAGACGGTGCATTCTGATGTGACACTAACACACCTGGTTCTAAATCCAGCGCTTTGGTTTATATTGAAGGATTCTTGTCTAACAAATCAGAGATGTGCAATTGTTTTCTGTTATCATTTACATAACTTAAATTTACGATAAAGAGATTTACTCTCCCGCCATAAATGGAATACCCTACCCAAGAGGAAGAGATGAGATAGGAGAGGACGGTCGACGAGCCGCTACTAGCTGATAGGGGATCCCGGTGTGCGAAATGCTGAAAACAATGGATCGACTGTACAGCCAGTATATTGAATAACAATTTAGTATCACTAAATTGTGATTTAATCACTAAATTGTGATTCAATACAAGAAGGGGTTTTTGGGTTCTCCCAAAAATATCTTCTTCAGAATTTGGTAACAACTAGGTTACGAATGTCAAACAAGGACAAAGCAATCTTGCTACACGTGACACATTGGGTGTAAGGAGTCATTTAAATATGATAAATGACAAATGAAAAGAACTGTTGGCAACGGTCTGCGAGGACGTCGGTTGGGTGACGCAGACAGTCCGATCATTCCACCAAGGCTCAAAGGAAAAATATAGACCTTCCCAACAACGGCCATCCTAGGGTGCCAGGCTTCTTGAAGCCGCCCCAAGCCAATAGATGAGGCACGAACGCTTCTGAATCCAGCACTTTCGGGTTATATCCAAATCAAAAGACCCTGTCAGAGATTTGAATGGAAGCGAAATTCGATAATTTTACTTGCGTGAATACTGAATTATTACAACGGTAATATTTATTTTTTAAGTATTTATTTTTATAGGTGATTGCTATTGTACTTATTGAATTATTTTACGCTTAGCATTGTTATGAACGACAGTCTGACTCTGCTAGCTATAGTTAAGTAACAAATAAGAATAATTGCTAAAATTGTGTCAAAGGCGTTTAACTAAAACACAAAACAATTACAACACAGATAAAGCAACAGATAAAGTATACCTACCTACTTTATACTAATGTTTTGGGCACTTACGTAGTGTAAAAAATTTGGCATTGACAGAACATGACAAAACATAATTGTAAAGTAACATTTTTTAAATAAATGGTAATGTTAATAAATTTTTGTACTAAAATAGTTTAAAGTACCTGACTTATTCTTTACATATTTTATGAATAACGGACGCAAAATACTGGGCGTATACAATATATTAAGTTAATCTAATTTTAATTAAATAATTTAACTCGCGTGAATACCTACTTATTTATTACAATCATGTCTGGTTTGAGCTGAAGAGTTTTATTTTAATCCTGCTTTATGCTAAATTGAATTTATATCTTTGCCGTGTTTCGGGTTACCTGTCTGGACCCTGGCCTACGAATCATAAAAAAAAATATTTCGATTATTCAGCTATTTCTACGATCAACTAGTTTATACTATTCACATACATTTATTTATTTAATTCACATAATAGGTTCTAAATATGTACTGAAGTGTTCATTCTAATGCCGACAACTCACTATCGCCGAACTCTGACAGACGCCGACGCGAATGCATGAACAATGCGTAATTTATATGAAAGCTTTTATCTACCGCAATGAAAACCCACCAATGTATGCCGAATCCACAAAGTTCGGTGAACAGTTTCCCATTGATGTATAGATAGACAGCCGGCATAATGCCCCGGGCATGAAGCGGTGATCCTGTGAACCGAAAGGTCCCAAGTTCGAATCCTACTCGTATAACTGACAACAATCTAGATCATGTTAGTAGTTTTCATAGACCACCGCCTACTTCCGGTGAGGGAAAAAACATCGTGAGGAAACCTGCACATTTTAGTTGTTACGTAAGTTGATAGTTCACTAGTGTGTATGCGTTTACTTGTTCGATATGTCGATAGATCATCATAAAAGGCATGTCAGAAGCGATATATAATCAGCACTCGGATCGCAATCATAACCTGTTTTGATATACCTTTTGACTATGTACATTATGTACTTTTATATATTATCAGAAAAAAACATTGTAAGAAATAATAATGGTAAGCCCATCTGTCATGATAGGGACCAACACTGTTCAAATGAGATTCTTTTGGCATTTCTTCTCAGCAGTGGCCGTTCCGAAATGCCAGTAGTTTTAGCTTGTGAGAAATAACTATAAAAATAAAAAATTACGAGAAAAAGTGCATGTGAAGGTCTAATTTGATTTGAATTTTGAATTTGAACATTATAAGTCTTGAATAAAATCTGACACCAGTTTTAGCAATAACACACAACATAAAAATAAATTAATAGTTAATGAGATACTTCTTTTTCTATCATGATTCTGAATCTCTTGAATCACTCTATTTAAAAAACCCTCATCAAAATCCGTTGCGTAGTTAGATCTAAGCATGTAGGTATTCTGATTCGATGCAACTTGACGATCTCTGGTCGTCTATTTCGTCCGCCACTGCCACGGAGCTCTCGTGGGTGACTGTACCGGCCCGTGCTTGTGTCGCGGTAGTGGATTTATATATTTTTTTGGTATATTTTAACCTCCTAAAGACTACTTGGGTACATCAAAACAAATAACTTTTAATCTACGAATTTTCGTGAATCGTAGTTTTGTTTTCATATTAAAAAAAATCTGTCTAATTTGCGATTCTACACATGTTAACTCTATGTGATAGCCAAGCAACACGAAACAGTAGCGTTATGTGGCGGAATCGAACATAGAGTTAACGTTCTAAAGAAACCACATTAAAACTAAAAAAAGGAACTTTTTTGTATTTATTACGTTTAGACAAAATTTGTAGAACAAAAGATGTTAGTCTTTATGTACGTACCTTATGCGCCTTTGGAAGGTTTTGCGTTTGATACCAGTAACTCTGTATAATAGAAGCAAAAATACCTACAGACAGAGAGACAAAAAAAAAGACATAATGTTTAAAAATAATTGTTGTTTTTTCTTTAAATCTCCTATGTAGTCATTGTCCAGTTACTTACAGTTTTATTATATTATGTACTTAAGATGCGTGACCGTTATTTTACAACAAGTAAAAAATCCTACTATGTAACATTTAAGTAGATAAGAATTTAGCGATTGTGACCATCAAATTGTTCAGTTTCTTTTTTATAACTAAGTATATTTCTTTAAACAATGTCGACTATTCAAAAATATTGTTGTCATAGAAAGGGAAACCAGTTACTGGCAGTATTTTTATGTAATAACGTTGTGATTATTATACTTATTGCAAAACGCTGATGGTTTTCTTAATAAAATAAATAAATAAGCATACACAGGAACAGACAGCGTGAAACGACTTTGTTTTTATACTATTTGGCGATAGTGATGATGATCTAAGTGCCTATGCTTAGTGATTTTTCGGTTCATGCTATAAAGAGCGTCACTATACTTACTGCAGTCCATATTTATCTGTTTGTTATATCACTCATTCATTTAGTTTAATTAAAACTGTAACTACATGACGCACCTAGCTGTTAAAATATTTTAAGATAGTGGAAAAAATAATGAGATCTGTGCCATGTTACTTTTATAGTCTAATTGATGAAATAAAAAATAATGGAGTCTAAAAATAGGTGTTTATCCCCATTTTTCATACAAGTAAGTGAATGTTAATAAGTCGTATATAATCTGTGGTAGAAATTTACTTTGCAACAAAATAGAATCGTTGAATTTGCATAGATTGCAGGTATTAGTGTATTTAGTACTTATATATAAAAAGTTTATATATAAAAGGATGGAAGATTGTTCATTTATACATATTGAGTGTGTTATTTTGCTAACGCTGGTGTCAGATTTTATTCAAGTCACCTAAAGACATCTGACATGATTTTTACCTTTACTATCTAGTGGCAAGTAGTCGCATAGCTACACACCAGTGAACTAAACTGTCCACCAATTTGCAGGTTTCCTTACGATGTTTTCCTTCACCGGAAGCAAGCAGTGGTCGATGAAAACTACTATACATGAGTCAGATTGGTATACAAACTCATGTGGTATGACTAGCATTCGAACCAGGGACCTTTCAAAGGCGGTCGTTGCCACGCCACCATCTAGCCGTGTGTTCCCGCCCTAGAATAGGACCTACAAGGGTTTTGACCCCTAGCTTTACGGCGTCACAGCCCCGAACGCAACCGCGGCACGTGGAGATGAGAGAGAGCTAAACGTAACAGTTTAATGAATACCTAAAACTATACAGCACAATTTGATATATGTATTCCTTACTCCTAGCGTGGAATCTCATAAAAATCCTGGTCAAGTGTGAGTTGAACTCCCGCCCTTTTGGTTCAGCCATAGCGAAGCTCGAGCATTACAGACACTGATGGAAAGGACTAAGTCAAAATTTGTAAAATAACTAGGCACCAATATTACGTACCTAGTTTATTAACTGCATTTAATTTTTCAACAATACAGTGTTTCGTCACTTTCGGCGTGTCCCTGAACATGGCGGGAATGGGCCTTGTGATGGGCTTCGTGACCGCATTACTCCCCCAGCTGCGTCTCCCTGACTCCATCATCGCCATTGACGATTCCTCCGCTTCTTGGATTGGTGGGTAACGACTGGGCATCAACGGTTCATCTGTCTCTTTCATCCTTATGTACCTAATCCTAGTTGACGGCCAAAGTACGAGATTCTGATAAAAAAATGAAACTTGTTTCTCTAAAAAACATTCTCTGCCCTAGCCTAGGTTGGAGTGGTCCCATTTTAGGGCGTGAAACGCACGCCTCGCAATCTTGCTTGTTAATTTTACTAAGAATTTCCCACGAGAATTTACCTCAATGCATACTTCCATGCTGTGAGCAGTGGATTAAGTTGATTTTTGGTGTGGAGATAGTTGGTAGAACAATAGAGAGATATAGGCTCCTTTATGCTGCGAGCGGAGCCGCGGACATAAGCTAGTAACTTATAATTAAGCAATTTATAAGTCTCATTCGTATCTGATGCAGTTTATTCAGGAATTATATAACTAACTTACCAGTCGGAGTAAATTGAAGATAAGAAAAATTCTTTGTTTACAATAAACCCGTAAATATCATTTCGTACGTTATATTATTTACACACATCGAATACTTCTGTGCGTTACTGAGCATTTTATCTGTTAAAAATGTAATTCATTATTTACATAAGTATACCGCAGAGAAAATGCCTTCCTATCTCTTTATAATGTTTATGTAAAAGAAAGAGAGTTGAGATAGAAGTTAGTGCGTTAAAACAGTTTTTCACTTAATCAGTATTATAATTAAAGTGCTATTATAACAGGACATTAAGCTAAGTACTCAAAATCATTGCAAAATCGACCAGATTAAGGGTTCCAAGCACGGTAACTTTACACTTGCGATTTACTGTACTTCTTTCGAAATAAAGCTATACGTGCAGTGTCATAGCGTGAGCCATTGTGGCCACGGCGGCATTAGTAGTCGCAGCAACTCGAATCTCTCCCCGGACTTACTAAAACAATCGTCATCTTCTATACAAAGAAACGGGCTAAAAAAATTAGCTCTTCAATTGCTCGCTTTATGACGACTGTTTATTTCCTTTTTCAGCTTCTCTACCAGGATTCTCCGTGGTCGTCGGAAACTTTATAGTACCGAGCATAATGGGCACTTTCGGGAGACGCACAGCCAACCTCTGCAGCTTGGCCATGGCGGCCATTGGCTGGATCTGCATCGTTTTTTCCAACTCTGTCACGTTGCTCCTTCTCGCCCGCTTTCTCCAAGGCCTTGGCATGGGAATGATCGCTGCATTAGGACCTGTCCTTATCGGAGAATACACCAGTCCTAAAAATCGAGGGTTGTTCCTAATGACCATATCTGTAACTGTCAGCATGGGAGTTTTCGCGATTCAAACCTTAGGAGCGTACTTGCCATGGAAGATTTGCGCTTTAGCGTGTATTGGAATAGTTTTGTTTAATATGGCGGTGGTCGCGCTGTCTCCTGAATCACCGACGTTTCTAGCCGACAAAGAAAGGTATGATGAGTGCAGGAAAATGTTCAAATACTTAAGAGGTGATTCGGAGAATGAAGAACTAGAGAAGATGATTACGACAAGAATGATGGCGAAAAAACAGCAAATCGATAAAGTCGAGACATTTGCTGAGAAGGTGTATTTTAAAGTGAATTATTTGAAGCAGACTTTCAAGAAGAAGGAGTTCTATAAACCGATATTGATAATGTTCCACATTTTTACTATGTCCCAGTGGAGCGGAGTCAATATATTAACTTCATACACTGTTGTACTTTTCGAAGAAGTAATTGGTTCAAGATCAGGAATAAATATACCATTGATGATAGTGCTAATTGGAGCGTTAAGAATCATGGAAAATATAATAGGAATGGTATTCATAAAGTTGTTGAGAAGGCGGGTGATGTTGTTTATAACGATTGCAATAAACGTGACAGCACTCTTGGCAATAGCTGGTTACAGTTACGCCAGAGTTTGCAACTGGCTGCCTTATGATATGCCTGTGGTTGGTACAATTTTGATTCACATTCACATGTTCTCAGTAGCCACTGGAGCTCTTCCATTAGGATATGTTTTAGCTGGAGAATTATTTCCCATGGAGTATAAAGGACTGTGCGGCAGCATCAGTATGCTATTCTTTTCAATGAATCTCTTCGTGAATATGAAAACTGTGCTTGTATTAGTGAATTCCTGGGGCTTGTACGGAATGTATTGTTTCTATGCTGGTGTCATGGTGTACTGTTTGATAGTCGTAGGAATGTTGCTCCCGGAAACTAAAGATAGGACTCTGCAAGATATAGAAGAAGATTTCAGATGTAGAAAACAATAGTAACTAGATACTTGTATATATTTGCATGTTTTTAATAAAACATATTTTATTTCTGCCAATTGTTTTATTTTAAACCTACACAGCTGTGCTCGCAAAACTTTATTTGCGTGCGCGGTTCGTAATAAGTATAACATTTCTTTTACAAATAAATAAAATAAATAAATATATTAGGACAAATCACACAGATTGAGCGAGCCCCAAAGTAAGTTCGAGACTTGTGTTACGGGATACTAACTCAACGATACTATATTTTATAACAAATACACATAATTACTACTATAATAGATAAACATCCAAGACCCTGGTTAATCAGAAAAAGATCATTTTCCATCATGACCCGACCGGCAATCGAACACCCCACTGCGCCACCGAGGTCGTCAATGATGAATAGATGATGATTAAAAATATCAAAATTTTATTATTTTTATTTTTTTTTCTTTACTCGACTATGTCTACAATATTACAGGTTACTTTTTTTAGTACCTAAGTACCTACCTACGTTATGTACATCAAGCTACCCTGCACGAACCTCTATGGCGGCGAGTTTGCAATGAATTTGGGTAGATTAATGTGCTGTTGACTGTACTAGGTTTGTTTACGCACAATGTTTTCCTCTACAAGAAGCATGATAGTGGTCGATTTATAAGTAAATATTATTTTAACTAGGCGCGTGCGAGATTCGCGCATTTCTTATGTACGCCACACACTGTGGAGAAAAAGGAAAAAGAACAGAGTGCAATTAAATACGCTGGACGAGGCCTATAGATGTGTCCCAAGACACGCTAGCTAGGAGAAGACTCCAGCAATATGGCTAATAATAACAAAAAAAATATTTGTATTTGTGTGTTATATCATCTTCCTGTAACTATATTACCTAAATTGTAACATCGTGAATTTTTAAAAGGAGAAACATAAAAAATAATATTTTGTATGCTATTAAATAAAATTCTTTATTTGGGGTGTCATTATTTAAAGATGCGTTTCGCGCATTTGACCAGGTTATAATAGGCACTAGAAATTGGAAGACACTGAACTATAAGATAAATAACATCAAAATTAGTCAGAACTCATCAAAAATTAATTGCTAACTATTTTGTACCACCTACTTACCTTTTCTGTAACCGAGTCCGAGAATTTTGATTTCATTTCAAGCTGTACTATGCAGTCGGCATTTGAATACTTAAATCATGTCACAGACTTAAAATAAACACATGGTATCTATTTATTCAACGACAATAAAAGGTTAATTCATTAACTGGTAGTTTTATTACAGTGTATGATAGCAGCAGGGTAGTGATGGTGTTACAGTTAGTTTAACAATATTTTAATTGAATTAAAATGATAAGGTTAAAGAAGCGCCTCAGCCCATTTGTTATACAAGTGAGTGATCGAATATCCATACTAGTCCTATCCTGCTAATATTATAAATGCAAAAGTTTGTGAGGATGTATGTGTGTATGTTTGTCATTCTTTCACGCGAAATCTACGGGACAGATTATTATGAAATTTAATACACGGATAAATTTAATAACATGGAATAACAGATATGGTACTTTTTATCCCGAAATTCCCACGAGAGCGAAGCCCCGGGGCGCAGCTAGTAAATTATTAATGTGAAAGTCTCTCTGTCTGTCTGTTCCGCTTTCACGGCTAAACCGCTCGACCGATTCGGATGATATTTAGTATACATGTAGTTAAAGACCCCAGTTAAAACATAGATACCTATTTTGGGGTGTGAAATGTTCCTTTTTCGCAAAGAAATTTGCGCGGGCGAAAGGAAGTGTAGTTATATTAGTATACTTCGTTATGTTTGTATATTTGTTTTACATTGATTAACAAAAAAAAACTTGTTTATTTTATGTTTTATCAGCATTCACTCGCGGCTTCGCTCGCGTAAATTTCCCACGGGCAATGTACGTTTTCCCGGAATGAAAATAATGAAATAGCTATGTCATTCTTCTTAGTATTAACTATATAAAAGTATGAGAAATTCCAAAAAGATTGGTTGAGTAAGAAGCGTGAAGAGGTGACAAACAAACAATCTTACTTTCGCCTTTATAATATTAGTTGAAATTGGGTTGGTTTGTGATTGTTATTTTTGTTGTGTTGATTTTATTTTCAGACAATAAACGTTAATTCGTTCGATGATTGAACTATATGAATGTTTCAGTGTTTCGTGACTGCTGGAGTATCGTTAAACACGGCTGGACTGGGGCTGGTTATGGGGTTCGTGACCGGGCTGCTTCCACAGCTGCGGCAGTCTGACTCCATCATCGCCATTGATGACTCTTCAGCTTCTTGGATAGGTTGGTGCCAACCAAAAATCTTTTATTTATTTATTTTAGCACTATTTTATTAAAGTCCAATAATAGAAGTTGGACATATAATGTTGAATTTGAATTAGATAAAGACTGCAACAAAGTTCCCGTTCAAAAACGGTAAATGAAAAATGTCACATACTTCTACGGCCATAATTTTATAATATCTTTATATCTCCGAGGAATGCTCCTCAGCAAATAAATCTTGACCAGAAAAAATCTTCTTAATGGGATTCAAATAAAAAACTATTAATTGTGTCATTTAACGAATGATAAAGAATGTTTGTATGGCAGCTTAAACTGTCGAGTGAGAGTCACGCCACGAGTTTGTATTGTTACGAAGCAATATTGTCAAATCAGAGTCATATTATGTATTATCGACGACCTCGGTGGCGCAGTGGTAAAGTGCTTGCCTCTGAACCGAGAGGTCCCGGGTTCGATCCCCGGTCGGGTCATGATGGAAAATGATCTTTTTCTGATTGGCCCGGGTCTTGGATGTTTATCTATCTAAGTATTTGTTATAAAATATAGTAACGTTGAGTTAGTATCCCATAACACAAGTCTAGAGCTTACTTTGGGGCTAGCTCAATCTGTGTGATTTGTCCTAATATATTTATATTTATTATATTTATATTTATTAGCTTTAGCTCGCGGCTACGCCCGCGTTTATTACGTGCGTCCGCTCGTAACTTTTTTTTGTCAATATCACAGGTTCTAACTAACGTATCCCAATGAAACATACAGACCATATGCTTTACGACTGCGAAAACCAAAATTCCATCCTGCAGTTTTTCCGTGATGCACGAACAAACATACAGCCAGACAGAAAGACACAAAAATTATAAAATCGTTTTTGCTTCTATTAGTTCCATAACGACCACCCATATTTCTGTCACTTGAATATCTCCTGCATAGGCATATCCTAGTTCCATTACTAGTTTTATTATACAATACAGATTATATGTACAGATTGAATTTGCTTACTATAGAGTAATTTTACATAATTTTTAACGATCGATGATTCCTCAAAACAACATCATCTAGTTCACAAGTGACCACAAGTGACGAAAGTGTCACAATTTATTGGCTGATGGCTTTTCTAGCTAATACTCAATAGCTGATCTCACTTTCAGGTCCAACATCCTTGGCAAATGTTACAAATATCTGCCATATTTGCTTGTGGCTTAAGTAAAAATAAAATGTTTATTTCTGACGAATGAGTCTGACGATGAAATGGCTAAAATACTTACTGTTGCGTCATAAAATAAAGATAAGGAACTGCAAACTACGTCTACAATGAAACCTGTTACACGATATCCAATTCGTTTAATATTTTCTTTGATATGTTTAAAGTTCATAAAATTCAAAAATACATTTGATTTTACGTCTATAAAACAATGCTAAGAATCGTTTGCAAATTTACATTTGTTACTTCTTCCTTTTGTATTTGATCTATATTTTGCTGTTTTTCAAATTTGTATGTATTTGTTTTATTTTTTCAGCATCCCTACCCGGATTTTCAATCGTCGTGGGCAATTTTATTATACCTAACATTATGGGCGCGTTTGGAAGGCGTACAGCTAACTTGTGCAGCTTGGCCGTGTCAGCATCGGGCTGGATCTGTATCGTGTTCTCTAATTCCATCCTTCTTCTATATTTGGCACGCATCCTCCAAGGTATCAGCATGGGAATGATCGCAACTCTTGGACCAGTGCTTATTGGAGAGTACACTAGTCCCAAGAACCGAGGTCTCTTCCTGATGACCATATCTGTGAGCATAAGCGCCAGTGTCTTTGTGATTCAAACCTTGTCATCATATTTACCATGGAAAATTTGCGCTTTAATCTGCATTGGAATAGTTCTGCTCGCTGTGTTCTTTGTAATACTATCTCCTGAATCACCAACGTTTTTAGCAGACAAAGAAAGATATGAAGAGTGCAGAAAAATATTCGTTTATCTCAGAGGTGATTCGGAGAATGAAGAATTGGAAAAGATGATAGCGGCGCGAAAGGCATTACAAATGGAAATCATAGACACAGATGGAAAGTCGATTAGAGAAAAGGTTACATCAAGATTGTATTTTTTGAAAAAGACATTCAAGAAGAAAGAGTTTTACAAACCAATACTGATAATGTTCCATGTTTACGCAATGGCGCATTGGTGTGGCGTAAACATACTGTCGTCATTCACCACAGATCTTTTTGAGAAAGTCCTGGGTTCCCATTCTGGGATAAATATTTCTTTAATGGTAGTTACAGTTGGTGCGTTTAGACTCTTATGGAACGTAGTCGGAATGGCTTTCATAAAGACATTGCGTCGTCGAGTCGTACTATTTTTAACGATAGGTTTAAACATCGTATCACTTTTGGCGATAGCAGCGTATTCTTATGGGAAAGAGAAAAACTGGCTGCCTTTTGATGAACCTATAATAGGTATAATATTAGTCCACATTCATATGTTCTCAATAGCAACTGGGGCTATACCATTGGCGTTCGTTTTAGCTGGGGAACTGTACCCAATGGAACACAGGGGGCTTTGTGGAGGAATCAGTATGCTGTTCTTTGCTATGCATCTCTTCTCTAATGTGAAGCCTGTGATATTTCTCCTAAACTTTTGGGGTATATATGGAACATATTGTCTTTATGCTGGGGTGTTGATGTATTGTTTGACAGTGGTGGGATTACTTCTGCCAGAAACTAAAGATAGGACACTACAGGATATAGAAAAGGAATTTAGAGGTGTCAAATCGACTTCGTGTTAAAGTGATGTGTAATTTAAAACTGTATCTTGTTTAATACTCTATGTAATGGCCTAAAAATAACATGAGACAAAATTTTCAAATGCGTAGATTTTATTTAAACTTTATATAGGTAAGTACCTATTTACAAGATGCTGAATGTAAATAGATGTTGAATGCAATGAATGAACAAATAATCCCTTTTATTTAAATTTTATTGCAATACAAAATATGTAGATTATTAATAATATAACACTATTATACTAGTTAAATCTTTTTTATAGTTTGTGTTAGAAATATATTTTTTATGATAAAATAATATCCTTTTTGATTTTAAATTGTTAAGTATATCAATACATATCAATAATATAAATTTCAACATATTTATTATGGTTTCACAGAGCTCTCTGACAAACAGACAGACAGCGGAAGCTAGTTAGAGTTAAGTTTTAGACATATTATTTTAGCACCTAAGTTTGCTTAGTAAATAGGCTACCTATTAATTAATACATATAATAAAATAGTTTAAAAAGTTTTTATTATTAAAAAAAAAATTGTCCTGTGAAGAAACTGTATTAGAGTAAGAATTTAAAAAATGTCTGTCTGTTTGTACACGCTAATCTCCGGAATTACTGGATGGATTTTAATGAAGGTTTTTTGTTGCATAGCTATGAGGCCGATGCAATATAAAAAATATGATGCAATATTTTTGAAAACTAGAATAGCTTATGTGTTACTCTAACGGACCATCTAAACTATAAGAGTTATTGAAACAATGTCCTAGCAAAAGTAGTTCACACTGCTAAGCATTTTCTATTGAGGTATAAAATTAAAAGGAAATAAAATTTTCCTTTCAAAATTTAACTATCAACTTATAACCTCATTATACACAAATTATATCACCATAAAAGCTTGTCGCGAGGTTTACTTGTGTAAATAAACTAGTACCTATTTAATTGAGTTAAATACTTATAGGTACTTACGCACGTAATAGCTTATTGTATATTGTCATCCAAACTAAACGGGTATACAAAATTTCAGCTCAATCGGTTGAAGATATCTGCTTCAAAATTGAGTAGCAAGATTCCACCCGAACAAACAAACAAACATACATACATACATTGCAAGTTAAACAAAAGCTTTTAAAAATCGAAGATCTGGAACATCTCATGTACAATTTAAGTAACACATAATTAACTGGAATCATACAGCCCACGCGAACGAAGTCGGGGGCATCAGCTAGTAAATAATAACCATGCCTATATACATTATTTAAATATAAATTACAATAAACGACCTTGTGAAACGAAACACATGTGCTATAGCGTTATGTATACGTTACAGATTCGACAGTATTCATATAGAATTCGTATTGGTCACAGAAAATAAATTGGTTTTCATAGAAAATACTTCGAATGTGACATGAGCTGTATTTTTTTGTCAAAATGGCAAATACTTTGTCAAACTGGCCTTCGCCATTTTTGAAACAAGTAAGTACTTAGGTTATATCAGTCATGTTTCATCAGCGATTAATATTTGCTTTTACATTATTGATGCATGTATTTGCTTTTACATACTAGATAATATAATTATAAGTATATAAATACAACATCTCTCTTCATAGTCGTATTACCTCATGGCTGAGGTACGTGGTCATTATGTGGAATGAAACACACACAACAATTTTCTTGGCACTATTAATGGAGTGGTTTGCCATTGCCTTCTCCATTTCACACACAAATTAATAATCTACCAGTGTGCAGGTTTCCTCACGATATTTTCCTTCACCGGAAGCATATAGGTCGATGAAAACTACTATACATGAGTCATATTGGTATACAAACTCATGTTGAACGAGTAGGATTCGAACCTGGAACCTTTCGACCAACAGGCGGGCGTCGTAACCATCACACCACCACCGTTTCAATTACAACATAACAAGTGAATAATAATACATAAAATTATTCATTAACCGAAATAAACAATACAAAAATATTGACAAATTTATTTATTACAATAGCATTTTCGATGATTTTGTATTGTATATATGTTATGGCTAAACCCCGAAGTGCGGCTACATACAGGTTTAGCCGGCTAGACATAGATATAGCCAGTCTCAGCTGGCTATTATATAATTCTTCTCGTATATTACTAATACACATTTATCTTTCTCGTATGAGCGACAAGGGGAAGTCTACTGTCTACAACCCAAGAGTATATCACGTCAGATTATATACATGTCCGGTTTTGTTCTACCTTCAACAGTGCTTCGTAACAGCAGGAGTAGCTATCAACCTGTCACAGTTTGGGATCGTCGCAGCGTATGTGGTGGTCATATTGCCGCAGCTCAATCTGCCTGGAGCTGACATCGTCATGGATGAAGAGACTGCCTCTTGGTTCGGTACGGTTACATGCCATTTCATTCTTTGCTGCAAATCATGTTTTTCAAATGGGCTATCTAATTGGCTTCATTTGTGGCTGCCGTCTGATCAGTTTTGTACTGTGTTTGGGCATTCAGAACATAAGAGAAGATGAGCCATTGTTTGCAGAGAAACCCCAAAGAACAAAATTCGAAAAAGAAAGGACATGCCTAACCTAACTGACTTCTTAATTTGTTGAGGCGGTGGTGGTTCAGTGATAAAGACCGCCTCTAGTATTTATGTGGCACAAGTTTTGAAGTTCTGTTCACTAGCATCAAAACTGGTGCCACATGAAGCGCGCGAAGTGGAGAAGACAAAATAGAAAAATCAATCCTGGGCTTCCTCATTTTATGGCTGGGAAGAAACGGGGAAGAGACGAAAGAGAGATTCCATGAGTTTTCGACTTATTTAATTTTACCAATCTCCTTTTACATATTGATGTAAAAAGTAACTAATTACTGTCAAACGATTCCAGCTTCCATCCAAGGCTTGACTCTCATAATCGGGACTGTAATGATCGCTCACCTGATGGGGAAGTACGGCAGATGGGTGACTAACGTCTGCAGCGCCGGGCTCATGTTCACTGGCTGGGTGCTCATCGTGGTGGCTGACAGTGTCGCGTGCCTTATGCTGGGCCGGTTCCTGAAGGTAAGTAACAATGGTCAACTATAATTTCCCTTTTTTTGTGGCATTAAATTTTTGTGATAGATCTATATGTGTCGAATATATACATCCATGAGCAATGTTCGATCAAATAGGTCTAAGGACCTAGCTTTCTTGGTCCTGCCAGACTATATTGTGTTGTACATAACAAGGATACTGTATATTGATCTGTATTATTGAACGAGTAGTAGACCAATGTAAACTTTCATTATGGTTTTCCTGACAAGGACGAAGATTTTATCCATACGTGTTCTTTCTATTTATCATCTGTTTGTCTTGTACTTTCAGGGGATCAGCCTGGGTTTAATCATAGCTCTGTGCCCCGTCATCATTGGAGAATGCGCCAGCCCCAGGTACAGAGGCTCGTTCCTTGCCTCCACTACAGCCCTCTTGTCCATAGGAACAGCCTTCGTTCACTTCATCAGCTTCCTCTTACATTGGAGAACTGTGGCCTTATTGTGCGTGGTTATTTCGTTTATAAATTTATTAATTAGTATATACTCGCCAGAATCACCTAGTTGGTTGGCGACTGAAGGACGATATGATGAATGTAGAAAAGTCTTCCGTTGGCTTAGAGGTCCTGATGAAGAAGAAGAATTACAAAAGATGATACAAGCCAACATGACGGAAAAAACTGTAGAGAAAGAATCCGTATTGCAAGCTATAAAAAATAGAATCAATATAATAAAAAAGAAAGAAGTATATAAGCCAGTTATAATAGGAATACATTTGAATATCTTGTGTTATTGGTGTGGACTTCCGGCGATCTCTTCCTTTCCTAATGAAGTGATACACTCTATTGTCGGAATTGGTCATAATACCCCAGCAATTCTTATCACACTAGATATTCAAAGGTTGATTACTAACACTAGTGCAATGTATGTAGTTAAGAAAGTTAAGAGAAAAAATATGCTGCTTACAACAATATCTTTAAACGCAGCATTGTTTTTTGTTATAGCTGGATACGTTTACGCTAGAGAACAAAGTTTATTACCGTTTGATCATCCTCTTATAGGCGTAATACTTCTTCACATTCATATGTTTTCTATGGCAATGGGAGGGTTACCATTACCAACGATAATTTCTGGAGAAATATATCCTTTGAAATACCGTAGTTTTTGTAGTTCTGTCACAACAACGATATCATCAATCAATCTATTCCTAGCCTATAAAACGTTTATACAAACTGAGCAAAAACTGAAGATTTTTGGAGCTTATAGCATATATGGTTTGATAGTGATATATTGTTTAAGTGTAACGTATCATTATCTGCCAGAGACTAAGGACAAAACCCTTCTGGACATCGAGAACGAATTCAGAGGAGCACCAGCCAAATCTAAAGATGTGGCTGCAGAAGTACTGATAAGAAGTGATGGTGGATCTGAAATATGATTAAATTTATTTTAAGTAGCGATTAAGTACTTCTTTTTAAAACATTATCATCTCTAGATTTTCCTTGTCATGGGATAACTACATAGTAAGTTCGTATAAAATAAAACCGCCCGCCGCGGCTGTCTGTTTCTAAGATTTCTTCTTTTAAGCCAGGCAACGGTTTCTAATGCAGTTTTCACTGTTATTTAGACAATGTATTAAATAAAGTTACAACGCAAAATAGTATAAGAGGCTGCTATTAGACCATGCAAAGCCGGACTGCCTGTAAGGGTAAACTGTTGAAACTTGTATGTGCTTGGGCCACAATACCTTGTAACTATACAGTTTACTGCAATAAAGATATTGAATTTATTGAAAATACAGATTTATAATATATAATATTCATTTTAATCGGGACTATTAATCATCTAAATCATCCCACATCGGAAGGACTTTGGTGAGAAACCAGAATGATGGCCTGAAGTATTCTATGGTGTGATACATACTTAAACAATAATAATCTAATCATGCGATGGCCAAGTCGATCTATTTATTTAAAACCTAAAAGATTTTTAATATTGATATGATAATAACTTGAGTAATAACTTAAGACAGAAGGTCCCTTAAGTAGGGAATAAATAAATTAATCGACTTTGTAATTGATAACATGGCTCTCACAACTTGTTACGGTAGAAAACTGAGCTGTGAGACTTGGAACACGAAACTCGTGGGCCGGGTCGTGAGGTTCCCTCTATTATGGTTGAGCTACGCGATGGCTGTCCCATGCGTCAACTCGTGAACGGGTGCTGCCAAAGGGAGGGTCATCTCGTTTCTCATATATTTTCATGTAAGTTAATTATGTTTCACATCAAGAATAAGATCTATATCTACTATACTACTTATAATATACTACATATTTTATTCTGTTCAAAGACTGGTCGAAAGCCAGTGAAGCGTGTCTCCATCCGTCTCGAGGGCGGAGCGAAACAAAAAGTTTTATCATTTCCGTCACAGCTCATTACGCGAGCCATTTCATCAAACGTATGACCTTTGGTAGTCGTGATGTGATCAACATCGTGACTCCATGATGAATGTGAAGTTGATTTTGAACAAATGTTTGGTGAATGGACTTTCAAAGCCAATTGTATGACAACAGGCTGGGCTCTGACGTTCTATGGTTGAGGAAGCTATCGAGAAAACGCACATATGAGAAAGAGAGAAGCCTTTTTAGTATAATCTAAAGTATTATTATAAAGTGGTAAGCGTTTGTGAGTTTGTATGTTTGAGGCGGCTAATTTCCGAAACTACCGAACCGATTTCAAAAACTCTTTCACCATTAGAAAGGTGCATTATCCAAGATTGCTATAGGCTATATTTTATCTCAAAATTCCCAAGGGAACGAAGCCCCGGGCAACATATAATATTCAAAGCCACAAACTATTAGCACGTATAGTTTTTACACACAACAAATATTAACTGAACTTTATCAGTCTCTTTAACAGTCTAAACAAGTGTTTTTGCAAAAATTTCAGTTTTGAGACAAGCGTTTTATCCTCAACATCTTCTATGAAAGAATGCGAAGAGGTAATATATTCAACGCGTGACAAATAATCATGTCCGTGCTCTGTAAACCGTTGAGGAGTTCCCTCGTTGGGAGCCGATCCTAAGTGCACCATCAGGTCATGCTTATCATAACAATGCATGATCATGGAAACTGAAGCGACGTGTAAAATTTCAACTCTGTAGATGAAATTAAACTTTGATTACAGAC
Source organism: Plodia interpunctella (assembly GCF_027563975.2). Lineage (NCBI taxonomy): Eukaryota > Metazoa > Arthropoda > Insecta > Lepidoptera > Pyralidae > Plodia > Plodia interpunctella. Next base: position 6,590,500 of record NC_071316.1, read on the forward strand.
AAACAGGTGAAACTATATAAAACCCCATAATAATAATAAGTTAATAATAACTAAGTGTGAATCGGCTGGACAATAGTTGTCACCCGTGGAAAACAAGGAAAGCAAGGTCGTCAGTTTATATAATCCCGGAATTCCAACAAAATGCCATAAAACTATCAACGAATTGTAAATTTCTGAATGTTACCAACTGTATTTTTATTGTCAAATCGGTTTAATACTAGATATTTTGTCGGATTTGTCCACATGTCGGTATCTATCCCTCATCTCCGCATGGTCGCGTTCGGAGCTGTTACGCCGCGAAGTCCGTGCTCAGCGTGAAAAATAACTTTTAAAATTATAAATTTCGGCCGTAATTTTACATGATACATGCCTGCCTCACAACAACCCTCCTTGGGTTATAGTTTAATACTATTGTTGCTTCGATTGCGTGAGAATCGGGCTCCTGGGAACTTTCACTCTGAGGTGGACTTATCGAACACCACCACTGGGGGGTTTCAGTGTTATCAAAATGTTGTAATATATAATTTTGACAATTTTGGTTCAAAAATGCTCATATGCTCAGAAAACAGGAAATTTTGTCAAATATAATTTTTTAATAAAAATTAAATTAGACCCAATCAGAAATTATTTCCAAAAACACACAGACAAACTACATTTTTATTAGATAAATACATGTTACGTGAATTATCAATTTATTTGTAGTTAAGAGTTGACTTTTTTGCTGACCCTCCAATCCGTTGTGACATAATGCTCCTACTTCTTATTGTACATTGAACGCAATAAAACAGTTTTAAAACAATAGAGTCGATACATTATTTTTTATTTTTCGGTCGTTTTTAATTAATTTATAACGAATACCATTATATATTTAAAGTTGGAAAATATTTTGTAGGGTGTCCACTTTTTAATAATTAAATTAAATGAACATTCAGGCTAAATACATATACGGAAAATCGCTCCTAAGATAGAGAGAGATAAAAAATGTACCAGTATTGTCAATCAATATAGGTATTATAAAAAAATGGTTGCCTGTAAAGTCGGTTTTACGGGCGAAGATTTTACGTGACAACGTCTTTTTACGCGCGCGGCAGACCGATCATAGTTGAGTGGGAGAGAGACGCAAGGCATTCGGCGGGCCTCTCTCTCGTTCGGTGACTCATCGTAACGTTACCGGGTGTTACACTTTTTCATAAGTGACTCCCAGCCGCAACCTAATTTAAGACGTTGTCACGTCATAAATTAAGTCAGCTACATATACCATATTATATAAATATCTATATCTTATATAAAATTTCTAATCCTTCTATGTAATAACATATCAATATATATAAAATATCAACAATAGCGGTCGAATAGGCAACGGAGTGGAGACGTTAAAATAATGATTTTCCATAACATATAAATTCTATTCATATAAATTTAGTTTATCCCGTATTCAATTTACATCATGGTCACTGTCCTCGCTGACATTTTTACATACAATAATTGTCACATCACAGTTTTTCCCACTTCCAAACCAGTTGAAGAACACATTTATTTTTATGCTCGGTTTTGATTGCTGTATATCTTTCATATATCGCTATTTTATTAGTTTCGTAGAAAAATAGCATGTGACATTTCGTTGAGGGAGTCAAAATTATTTATTGTTCAATTTCAGGGTTCTATAAGATTTATATAATAGTTTTACAGACTCGACAAGGGAAAGAAATAAGATTTAACGTAAATTTTTATATAGTAATACAGTATTTTCAGATTGTTATATCAACGTTATATTATAATTATACTGATTGCTAATATATTTTTTTAAAAATTGTTATTTCAAAAATAGTATTGGCAATAATTGTATAAATTTTTATTGACATTTAAAAATATATAACTCTCAAATCTACTCGATATTTGTTAAATTTTTCTGCAAAATATATCCCTAGATGTGGAATATAATAAATATCTAACGCGGGATACTGATACTGCCAGCGTACATGGCACGATACCTCACCGACGAAGCACAGCTTGTATCAATACTACAAAACGGAGTACGGAATCCTCATTGTAATTCTAATTCTGTCTTTCCGAAAAAATATTTTTTTACAGTTTCCATTTCACGGTGAATGTCAGTCTTGTTTCCTCGAAGGCGCCACTGGAAACACCTGGATTCTGGATCAGCTTGTGTTGGTTTATTTTTATTTAATTAGAAAATACAGAAATAAATTTTACCTGGGACTCTGCCGTGTTTTGAAGTGCAATTTGTAGTTTCACCTTTATGGTGGCTTATATTGTGATACCACTTCTTGATGTGAAATTCAGTGTTTCGTAAATTGTGCTTGATAATAAATAAAAATAATTTCGTTTTCTGAAATAGTAAAACGAATAAACCGGATTGAAAGGTGTTCCTGGTAGCGTGTCAAAAACATAATCTTGTGAGATATAAAATATAACGTCAAAAAAATATATCGACTCAAAGTTTCACAAATTGAAAATAATATAACAAAATCGATATTTTGTTTGAAAAAAAAAAAAAAACGACTCCACGCAACTTTTGTTCATCGAGTATCAAGGAGTGCCGTGCTACGGGTGATTTGCCATCAGTCTCCAACGAAAACCCATAGACTTGAGGCTTCATTGCCAGTCCGAAGACCATGTCCTTAGCAGAAGCACCATCCGACAACGAACAGTTAAAAAACGACCGCGTCGAAGACAACAGTGTGAACAACAAAAGCGACGGCAAAAAAAACGACGTTAGTAAAAGCGGGCGGCAGGTGTGTACACAGCCTTATCTAATTCTTATATTAATTTTCTCATGTGAAATCGATGCTAACCAATAAGTCTTTTCCATATAATCAAACTTGCTGCGTCCCGGGGCTTCGCCCACGTGGGAGTTTCGGGATAAAAGGTACTAAGTATGATAATATTGATATGATCATTAATATTTGTGTCATCTACAGTGAAGATACACAAAAAATATTTATTCCTTTGCAATACTTAAACATTGAGAGCCACACTTGATCCATATCCAAATCACATAGGAAATAATTGCCACGCCATTTTAGGTATTAGTTTTGGCGTTGTTATAAAACTACTACTGAAAATTATCACAAATCTATATTCATTTTCAAATTATTTGTTTCACGCGCAAACATAAACAAATTCACGGTACAAAAATAACATCTTTGACAAAAGCTTTTATTGTTGTCTGAGATTGCATTCAAAAACATAAAAATAATGTCTGTGCAGTAAACCGTTGAGGGGTTCCCTCGTCGGGAGCCATATCTGGGTGCACCATCATGTCATGTTTATCATAACAATGCATTGTCATCTTAACCAAAGTGTGCACAAAATTTCAGCACAATCGCGTGTATATAAAATTTCAGCTCAATCGGTTGAGTTGAAAAATTGAGTTACTAGTGTCCACCCGAACATACATACTTACATTCATTGCAAGCTTGTAAACACCATCGTGCATTTTCTAGTGATTCGAATCTTGGCAATACATTTTTAAAGACCTAATTTACGTTTGCGCTTGCGTGATTTTGTGTCATATTTATAAATTATAAATTTTTGTTTTCTTTTTATTATCTGTCATACATCTGTCACATGGACATCCGTGGTATGCGCTGTTACGTGTTATACTTCTAAAGTAATAATTTACAACAGTTTTTCACATTGCTGAGGAGTTGTGAAATAGTCTATTTTCTGTTAAAAATAACTCTTTATGCGCGTAGAAAGAGGGACGCGTTCCTTGCCCACACCAGAATTTAATTCTCACCCAAACCTAAAAAATGTCTCCGCAGCCCTTATGGAATCTACCGTGTTTCTCTCCGACACAAAATCTACTATTTGCGAGAGAATTATAGTTTAATTTGAATTCAAATCAATATTTTCTTTTCCGGTGGTGGGTTTTCGTGTCGTGAGTTCGTATAGCAATCTGACTCATGTATAGTAGTTTTCATACACCACCAAAAATAATTTTGCTTTCGGTGAAGGAACACATCGCGAGGAAACCTGCACACTGGTTGCAAGTTTGAGTTCACTAGCTTGTGCGACTACTTGTCGGTAGATGGTCGTAAAAATATTGACACCAGTGTTAGCAATACCACACTTAAAAAGAAAGAAAAAGAACCAAGGAAAAATTAATATTCTATCTAATAGAATGTGTCATTGCTAACGGAGTGTCCGTTAGCAACACTCTATTATATAGAAGCATTGCTTAAGTCGCCCAAAGGCATCTGACATGATATATCGCCATCGATTAGGTGTATGGCAAGTAGCATATTAATAAATCTATTTTATTTCACACCAGTAATCTAAATAATGAAGCGGTGGTGGTGTAATGGTTAAGTTTACCTGTTGCTTGTGGATCGAAAGGTCCCAGGTTCGAATCCTACTCATGCTACATGAGTTTGTATACCAATCTGACTCGTGTATGTCATGTATGTGTTGTCATCGACCACCACTTGTTTCCGGTGAAGGAAACCATCGTGAGGAAACCTGCACACTGGTTGATTATTAACTTGTGTGTGAAATGGAGAAGGCAATGGCAAACCACACCATTAATAATGTCAAGAAAGATGTTGTGTGTGTTTCATTTCACGTAATGACCACGACCCTCAGCCATGAGAAATACTACTACGAACAGGCTTCCTCACGTTTTCCTACACGGAAGCAAGCGGTGGTCTATGAAAACTATAATTTATAAACCAGATTGATAGGTAGCTATGTATACATATAAACAAACTATGACAAGAATAGGTACCTAAGACCTGGGGGCTGCATCGCAAATACGTACCATCGACTTAATTTTTAGTATGAATGTGATTCATTTTAGGTACCTAAATTGAACTGAGTTGCTTTGGAATCGTTCTGTATGGTAGGTCTGCTGAGGCTCCAATTAATTACATCACGCTTACTTCCAATTTGTTTCCCAAACCACAGACAATAAAACCAAAAACAGATAAGAATTGTCGTAATAAAGACAGCCTTCGAGTTGATTGGAAGCCAGACAATTATTCAGTTAGCCCATATAAGGTTGTTGGGAGTCGTGGGAGCAGATAGACAGACAATCGTAACGCCCACGAACGTAATTACCAATTTATGGATAATAATAAACAAATTCTTTTTTTTTAATGTTTGTTTTTAATACTTAGGTACTCTGCTGAGTACCTACATACATATATAGTACATTTTAGTTTTTTGTTTTTATTATCTATGATTCCACTGTCAATTAGCATTCCCTGTGTGCTTCCATCTTGAAGTAATTACACGTAACTTCACCACCTTCGAACCATTTTCCAATTCGAATATACCTTGCCAGTGCGTGTTAACATTGCGGGTTGCAGCTACTCGTAATGTCTCAATATAATCAAGCATTTGTCTGTAATCTAATCTTGCAAGTTAGATTTACTTCCAGTTGTCCTACAAAGTTGAAATTTCCCACGTGGAACGAAGTTTCCACGTTAAATTTCCATGACAATGAATTGTTATGATAAGCATGACCTGATGGTGCAATCCGGATTGGCTCCACGAGGGTACTCCTCAATCGTTTACAGCACGGTCATAGCTATTTTGCCAGGCGTTAAATGCCATAACATCTCTCCGACGACAATAAAAGCTTGTTTAACAGCGCATTTTTGCAATAAACGTGGATTGATTCGACCTAAAAAAATTGGGAATATTGTACAAAATAAGCGGTGTTGTTACTTAGTCATTCAATCTCCCGTGTCTCATAAGAATACAATGCGACATATTGGACAGTAACGACTGTCTCCTCGGTTCAGTAGCGACATAGGTGTGTTAGCTCCCCGACTATTGTTCTCATGCTTCCGGTAAAAATTAGTACGAAAACTACATTCATTCACAACGACTTTGTTTTGGTTACATACAAACTTGTACTCGTATTATCCAAGATGATACAAATTTACAAGTAATCCATACTAATATTATAAAGAGAAAAGATTTGTATTTTTGTTTTTATGGATAAACTCAGAAAATACTAGGCCGATTTTGATGAAATTTGGCACAGAGATAGGCGAAACCTTCAGGAGTGACATAGGCTATTTTTTATTATGGTTTTTCCTGAGCGAAGCCGGGGCGAGCCGCTAGTAATACATAGATGCTAAGTTCGCATGGAGTAACGTGAAAGAGACTGAATATCTGATTTCTAAAAAAATGATTTGACTATGGAAAGCAAAAGATAAGTCTCTTCAACTTTTTATATGTGGATTGTGGTTCTAGAATAGGACCACTCCATATCCTTCCGTAGATATCGTAAGAGGGGACTAAGGGATACGTAGAGCCTTGGCAGCTTAAAGACAAACATCGCACTAGGTACTAAAGAGGGTTGGCGTCAGTCATGTGGCCGGTCATAAAATCAGAGCCAAATCTTCAAAATTTAAAGGTTCATTTTTTATGCGGACCTCGGCTCACGGCGGCACAGTCGTGAATGGAACCGAAAACATACGAATATGAACAAGAAAACTTTTTATATTATACTACCGGATCGTCCCGGCTTCGCGCGGGTACCAACATAGTAAATTATACACCTTAACCTTACTTAGGAGTAGTTTTTGAGTTTATCGCGAACAGACAGGACTATAAAGAGTTACATGTTACGTACCAATTACGTTTTCTTTCAATTTTGATCAATGTTCGACAGATGTCAGATTCTTACATGTGGAAAGAGCAGATCCACACTCTGATGAAGGGCGGAGAGAGCGAGTCCGATATATCGGACTCCGAGCACTTCCTCACCAAGGGCGCCTTCCTTCTCACTCCCTCCCATGGCCTCAGCATGGAGAAAGCTTCGACCATCTGCGAGAAGATGGAGTTTAAGGGATGCTTCTCTCTGACGAAGACGGCTACAGGCATCCTCTTCAAATTCTCCAGCGTTGACGACTACCAGATGGTCTTCAAGAAGGGCTTCCATAAGGTCACCGGGTCCAGGTTCTACAGAAAGGTATTGTATTTGAGTGTTCTAATTGATTTGCTTGACAATCAGTTGCATGACAAGGTAACTTGCATGGAGACAGAATGGGGTGGAAGTATGCTTTTAAATGTAACTGAATGTGGAGATACACAGGCAAGAAGTATGCAACACGCGGCAAGTGCCAAATACATCACCAGCCTGTATTTAGGTTACGTTTTAGAGTCGGGTATCACTCGCTCATTGCTCAGTCCTGCTCCGATGCGACGACGCCGTTGTCTTCTACAGGTTTTGACACTGACGTAGGTGCAATGTTGGTATATCTCCACCTTAACAGTGACAAAACTTCGTCATGTTCATTATCATATTGCCATGGTAGTGTCCTAATTCTTTCTTTGCATAGCTTCTTTTCATATTCATTAATTTGAAATTGCCCTAAAGTGCTCTAAATCTAAATTTTTTAAATTAGTATTCAGTACTCATGCCGGCTATTAAGGGACACTGTGTTTACTAATGTCTGTTTTTATTTATCTTCTCTCTTCGCCCTTCTCTGCTCGTTTCTGTGTTTACTTGTTCTGTCTGTGTATGCTTTTGATCTTCAACATTTTTAGGTTTATTTTTTACGATAATCTTGGGATTACGTCTTAAAATTATATAAATGAAGCAATACTATCGTATCGTATATATATGTATATATACTATGATAACGAAACGAGATCCATATTTCCACTACCGACCAGTCTTTCAGTCTTTAGGCTAGGTTTTAAGATAGCTTTTAACTTTTATTGGTATCCATTGGTATATCAGCACATACTGATGGCAGCCAGCAACATGGAATTAGTATTCCATGTTGCTGGCTGCCATCAGTAAGGTTACTTACTAATTTAATGGCCAGCAATGAAGCCATTGAGGTAGCCTATTTAGGGAAGACATGATTTCACCTTTTCTCGATGTCAAATGCCGTCGACACGTAAAGAAGAAGGATATATACTTCAGATCTACTAAGTATATAGGATTGCCATGACTACCGTGAGAGATATTTCATGTGTCCATCACTGTTTCCAGATCGCAATCCCGTGCAGACCACAGAAGACATTTACGATCTACGTTTACGACGTCCCGGACGAGGTGCCGGAGGAGGACGTCAGGCACGCGCTGTACAAGTTCGGCTCTGTGGTGGAAGTCGTCCGTCTGCATTTTTCTGGTTCGCCCCGCGACGGTAATACTGGTTCGTTGGAATGGTTTGGCCGCTCTCGCCTATTGGAGCAATGGTTCTTCAATTGAAACTAAAAAAAAATAGTTCCTTATTTAGAGAACTAAATATTACATTCATGCTTTCAAATTGCAACTCATTGTCGCACAGAAAATGCGAATAATCTACTATAAATAGTTGCCCTTGATATAGGTACATATAAATCACGTAGGGAATGTGTGTCTATGCCGCTTCCTGGTCTTGACATAGGCATACACAAGAAGTGCTGGTTTTATGCCGTTAAAAACTACATGACAACTAAGGCGAATGAGAGAAAGTAGGAAAACGCCCAGAGAAGAGAGATATTTGTTCTTGAAAAAGAATAGAATCGATAGCAATATCAAGATTATCGATAATTTTTATCAATATTCAAATGGATGATTTTATGACTGAAAAGCCATTGTTTCAAGTAATAAATAGTGACGATCACATAGAAGGGCTCTTCGATGAAATTGAACCCCAAAAATCCCAAAACTTATTTTAGAATCAAAATATCAATGTAATAAAATACTCTTCAAATTATTTCATCTATTTTTATAAAATATAACCTGAAAGATCGACAAAACTGTTTCTTCTCCCTAATACTCCAGGTACCATAATAGTCCCCAGGTAATATTGTTTAGGGGTGTAGTTTAGAGGGCGCTGCTGTGCTGTCCACTAGGCTAGCAACACTGGGTATATCAACCAATCTTGACCGTTCAATTAGATATTGCAATGGCAAAAAATTTTGTTTGTTAAAAAATCGTTTCATCTTTATAGACAGACTGTACTACCAGTACTAATACAATACCTGTCTATGTGATCAATGCGCTTGTGAAAATAAAATTCTGTGAACGTACTAAATCATCTAGCTGACTTCGTTTGTCAGGCAGATGGTGACATTCACTATCATCGTACCGCCACGGATGGGTAAATGCTCAAATGGGATAAGGTTACGGTTTGTGCTAGACGTGCTTTGGGTTTCTTTGCCTTGATTGGATATAGGTTGATTTTAAAACAATGTTTTGGTGTTTTCACTCTTTCATCATGTAAAAATGATTGCAAAGATGCATCAGGAAAGTTTTCAAAACGTCGGTTGACGATGCAATAGTGACGCCTTTGAATAGGATGATGTTATATGCAGCTACAGCTAATATAGCTTACCAGGATACTCGTATTATCAATGATCACACAAATCAACACAGAAATTTTACCAATGATGCAGGAGTGAAGACGCAGAAAAAAGTTTACTATTCTTTTCAATAACTACCTAGTTGATGAGTAATATTTGTGCTTGATATTAACAGCATGTTTGGTGATGCCGTTGTTGGAGTTTAAAAAACTGTTTGTTGATTTTGTTGTTGTTTTGAGTTGCGATTGCGATTTATTTAAATTTTTTTTTTCCAATCAGTTTCTTTTTTTAGTTTTGTGTTTATTTTTCATTTAACATTGTACACAAATATCGTATTTAACTAATTATTTTTATAATTATTACTCTATCTTCCTTCAGGTCAAATATTATGTTACACAGTTTTGAGAAGTAATGCTGTGGAGAACAAACGCTGTTTATTTTATGAAACTAATTAAAAAATATATATTTCGTACCTAATTATATTTTTCATACCTAGATTGTTAACTGTAAACTGTCTAATCACAACAGGTACTTCCACTCCGAAGCCCATAGACAAGACTCCTCCCCGCGCGCTGACCACCATAGACGGCGAGCTGGTCAGCAGCATGATCCCCAAGGAAGCCACCAGCCTCATCCGCGTCACCCTGGCTAACATCGAGGAAGCTAACATTCTTCTCCAAAACGGACTAGACTTCTACGGAGCTACATACTTCCCGACGGAACTGTCCACGCCCGCGCAAGCAGCCAAATTGATTAAGCCAAGCAGGTTAGCTATGAAATTTCAATTTTTCTTTTCATCCTCTGTAGATGAATGAGATTAGGTGAGATCAGTAGAATTGTCATTACATTTTGATTTCTCTTGATACTGCAACAGACATGAAAGGCTCAATATAATGGTACTTGTATTCTGTTTTTGATAAATATTGATTTTCTAATACCTACAGTCTGTTATTCTGTCGCCTCCTTCTTTAAAGTGTGGAAGTAGAGGAGCCACTAATTCGAAGCAGCAGCAACTATTGAAATATGTCCTAAATTTTGTTCTACGATAGATTCGAACCTGGTACCAATCATAAGCGGACGTCTTAACCACTGAACCAGCGAGTGAAATATTTTAAGCTGAAGTTAAAGTGAATCTTTAAGAGACAATTATATGTCATTATACTATTGCAATTTTGTGTGGACAAGGTTGTTCTAAAGATCGTATTTGATCAATAATATTAATTGCAGATAAGTACCTATCTAATTTAAAACTTATGTTATTACAGAGTAACTGGAGGCACGGTGTCAGCGAGGGTTCGGGATCTGCTCCCAGTGTTCGACCAGCAAGGGTTCGCCAAGTTCGCCCCTCCCTCTTCCAGACTCGTCAAGCCAAGGTCCAAATAGAGACCTTCAAAATGTACCTCATTGTACACCTAATGGCAATCGAAACTTCGACTTCGTGATCTGATTTTGCCTACATTAAGGATATAAATTTTATTTGCTCTATTCCTCCGACAATTAATGAGCTGGCATCTTTATACATTGGATCTTCAATCGTCGTCAAATTATGTATATCTAGCCATAACCTTTCAATATATCTATCTTTAAGTGGATACTTACAATTTCTTCAATAAATAACACAAATTCTTGGACTTCATAAAATTCACCAAACATCGATGGCAGTACACCAGACAGATCTAAAACTTCACGTAACCTTGTCATTTTGAGATTTCTTAAAGTGATAACTCCAACGGACTTGTACTTAGGACTTGATCTTACGATGTAACATCATTTAATCGACAACACTACTCTGAAAAGTGGATCACACAAATTTATATACTGTTAGTCCAATAATAGAACTAATATTACGTTAGGCCAGTCACACATGGTAGTAGGTATAACTTTTTTCATCATGCCCATTGTCGCTTTTTGTTTTGTTTCTGTACCAAATGCATTTATTTTTAGTTAAAAGTTAATGACTAATCAAATGTGCCATCTAAATATTTTCATAGACATATATTTCGTATCATCATTTTGTTACAATAAAATAATAAGATTAAAATTACATTGTTTGAGTTTCCCTATGTCTATAAATTTGGCAGCATTACCTTATATAAAATAAATAACACATATGTGGCAAAAAATATTATGTAATTAATGTCATATACAATACATATGACAACATTGAGTATCACAGATTAAAATTATTTTGCTTTAAGCAATGTATTTTTTAATATAAGTATCTCTTCCACAATTTCACCCTTTACATCTAAGCATTGATTTAGTTTATCAATTTCCGTCACTTTATTGTCTTTGTCACTCCTTCTATACTTAAGTATAACGTCATTCTTTTATAATTCTATGGATCACTTTTACCTTTTCCTTCTAAATTTCTCTTCAATTTCCTGCAAGCTCTTTCCTCTTGTCTCCGGGAGAATGAAGTACAATATGCCTGTTCCAATTATAGCTACAAGTCCATAACTAAGGAATGTGATAACTTCTCCGAATGTAGACAACATAGCTGGTGCTGTCTTGACAACTACGAAGAAAGCCAGAAAAGTTGTAGCTGAGCTGATTCCAGATCCTAGACCCCTTACTCTCGCAGGGAATACTTCTCCACACATAATCCAGGGCAATGGAACTAATCCTATAGAAATAGCACAAATGTATACCATCAAGAATATCAGTGGTAGCCATGCCATATTGGGCGGTTTCCAATGTAAAAACATCGATAATGCAACCATCGATAAAGCAGTAAATATCCCACTGATGAAACATAATGGTCTTCTCCCATATTGTTTACAGATAACACACGCTATCACTGACGCGACTGTTCTTAACGCATCTATGATCAGCATTACCATATAGTGATCCAAACCTTTACCAACCGCTTTCTCAACTATTTCTATAGAATAAAATGCCACGGCGTTCACTCCGGAAAATTGGCAAGTCACAAAAAACAATATCATGATTCCCAAAGGCTTCAAAAGCTCAGGACTCTTTAAACTAATCAACTTCTCTTTCATGCTCATTTTCGGCTCTGAGTCTTGTAATTTCTTCTTGTCTATTAGTCCTTTTAACTCCGCATTGGCTTCGGGAGTGGCTCCTCTTAACCACGTGAAAGCTTGAGCACCTGCCTCAACTTTCCCCTGATTGATAAGCCAAGTAGGACTCTCAGGGATAAAGGTTAGTAAGACTACAGTTACAACTGGGAATATAGCGGAGATACCAGCCGTGATTTGCCAGCTTAGGAATGTGCCAAGTAAATGTGCTACTAGGATACCAATAGCTATTGCTAATGACACTGCTGCGAGGAAGAATCCTCTGTATTTTGGATCAGATGTTTCACCGATGTAAACAGGGCCAAGAGGGCCTAATAATCCTACACAGAATCCGGTGAAAAACCTTCCTAGCAGCATGAGGGTTAGATTGTTTGCGCAAGATATTAGGACCCAGCCAATAAGGAACGGCGCACACAAGATGTAGTGTGAGGTTTTTCGACCAAACATCTCCATTAACCACCCAGAGATGAGACAGCCTGGAGCCATCGGTAAAGCGGCCATTGCAGCTGAAAATATAAAAAAAATGTGTAAAAATAACACTATAATTAGCTCATCGTGTGGACTTAGATTGCATTGCGTATCTATAAGGACATATAATTATATGTGTATTTATGCAACTCTAAGATGCAATGGAATTACAATGTATTTTATCACCTAATTGTACTGTTTATTATGTTTCCAATGAGAAATGATATCGATCAACCAACATGAATCGTGGAAAATTAAATGAAAAAGTATGCTACGCTTTACATAGATATCCACATCGACAATATCTTCCTCTATGTTTAACAATATATGATTAAAAGGAGTACATCCAATATGGTTATTAAAATTAGATTACATCGTCCAGACAGGAGGCATAACCCAACATACCAAGCGGGTCTAAGAAAGTTGATTACGTTGAGATTCAAACGTCTGATCCTTTCAAAAACTTTCAAAAGACAATTACAAAGACAAGGTCAACATTCTTTATTCAACTCAGTGTGATAATACTATATCTACTATATATATATACTATATCATTTATTGACGTCAAAAATGATACCATGTGCACTGCCGAATTGCCAACAGGTGAAAAATATTTTCTTAAAACTCGTAAAATAGAAACATGTTTTGGATGCACATACCAATCCAAGACTTGGTGGTCTCGTCAATGAGTATAGGGCTCCCTGGCCGTTCCAGTTGAGGCAGGAGTATTCCGGAGTACCCTGACGTGAGCCCCGCCGTGAAGCTAAGCAAGATGGACGACATGGCTGCTAGCGACTGGAATTAAACAATGACAAGTTTTTTAAAATGAGATTGAGAGAAAAACTTAAAATAAGCTTCCCTTCTATCCCTAAAAATAGGCTTCCCTTCTCACCCTTTGTGTCCTCATGAGTCAATAGGAAAATCTAAAAAAGTCCTGTAATATTATATAACTAACAATCATTTAGCCATTGCTGGAATTAGTAACTCAGAAAAAGAACGATTTGGCCACGTGGTTCGACTTCCTTTGTCCATCATTTATATTCTTCAGATTAGTTTCTATGCTTGACTGCAGATGTTAGTCATGTCATGTCAGATTAAGGCATCTGACTTGATTGAAATTTTATAGGGGAATTGTTTGACAGTAATGTATTTATGACGTCACGGATTTTGGAGTCAAAAAACGTTCCTAATATATTCGAGATAAAACTGACAATTAATTATTTTATTTGCTTATTGAAATACTTACCTTAAGTATACATTTTATTTTATATCTAGTTAGGTAGTCAATTGCTTTGAAATGTAAAACAAACGACAATGTTCTTGACAATGGCATTGAAAATAATTTTTATTGCTATATCCATTTCACACTATCTGATCATCAAAAACACTGCAGGTATATTGATACCTTAATGGTCACCTTGGAATCACGCAAGTCGCTTGTGTGATAACGCCCTAACCAATGCATTGTTTTATTATCTAGGCTCACTACGATGCAAGTATTGCAATCAGATCTTAGATAAAGTAATTGATATGATTACTTGCTATTTGTTGCCTAAGTTCATTGGATAATAAATATTTACAAGGCCATAGTAAATAAATACCTAAATAATAATCAGAACAATAAAAAAATACGGTATAGCTATCGTCCTTTTGACGACCTTGGTGGCGCAGTGGTGAAGTTCTTGCCACTGAACCAAGAGGTCCTGGGTTCGATCCCCTGTCGGGTCATGATGGAAAATGATCTTTTTCTGATTGGCCCGGGTCTTGGATGTTTATCTAAATCAAAATCAAATCATTTATTCAGAAATTAGGCCTTCACAGGCACTTTTTCACGTCATATTCTAAATTAAATGATGTTTACCAAAGCTAAAAACTACTAGCATTTCGGAACGACCACTGCTGAGAAGAAATGCCGAAAGAAACTCATACAAACAGTGTTGGTCCCTATTATGCCAGAAGGGCTTACCATTTTTTAAATATAAATCTATATATGTATTTGTTATAAAATATAGTACCGTTGAGTTACTATCCCATAACACAAGTCTCGAACTTACTTTGGGGCTAGCTCAATCTGTGTGATTTGTCCTAATATATTTATTATTATTTGTCTAAATATATTTACTCTAAAAGTTATTGCACTTTAGTATACATTATTGTACCCGGAATAACATAAAATTCCAAATATGTGACGTGACATAGACACAGCAGATAACAGGTTCGTATAATATTACTAGGTAGGTACCTACTTCATAGGCAAAACTTTGTCGTTTGTTTGTTGAGCCAAATAAATAAAAAGAAAGAGGAAAAGACTGCTGTGCCCTTTGATTTCTTCTGTCATGTGTTTCTTTCTATTTTCACACACATTTGGTGAATAAAATTGTGTTATTTGTGATTACACTGAAATTCGATAGTTTATTTCTTACCTGTCTCATAACTGGTGAGAATCTGACAATGGTCCTCGACTCAGCCAGCAGAGTCGCATCTTTATCGGCCTTATCGTTTGCCAGACCACCGTTTGTATTCATTATATTTTGTACGTAATTTGATAAAGTTGCATTCCCTTCATCTGGTTTATTAAATTCTAATTTGTTTGTTACATTTTTCGTATCTTCATTTGTATTGGCCTCTGTGTCTATATGTTGGTTGTGTTTTTGATTATCTATGTCCACAGTTTCCTCCAGCTTTCTATATGTTTCCGTTACGTTTGATATTTGGTCTTCTACTGCCGATTTGTTGTCCGGTGGTAGGTCTGTACCTTCTGTCATTATGGCACCTTTATTTTCTACCATTCTGAAATGAAATAGATAAATTAATTGCACAAATTCTGGCGAATATTTTATCCTATAGTCTATAGTTTTTAGAAGAGACATTTGAGAGATAATTTTCAAAGAAAAGGCCTTGGAAATATCTACAAAATTAAACCTTCTGTAAATAATCATCTTTCGGCGAAAATCTACCTTCGGTCGGATACCACCAAGAAGTGAAAACCGCATCAAAATCAATAGCGTAGCGTAGAATTGGAGAAGAGAATGCATCAGTTTAAGTTAAGATTTATTTAATAGCTGACTGTATTTTTAAAAATTATTTGTTTGGCGGTAAAATTTATCGCAACGTTCAAATCACACTCGGAGTGAATACAATGCTTTGTCTGTTTTGAGTGAGATAACATTATTTCTGATTTATTATCAAGAGGGGAACGACCTGGAACCAGGACACCTATAGAACGAAGAGTTTCTAGCCACATTCGAAAAGAGAAGTTAGAATTTGATAACAGTTGTTCGTTACAGGCAGTTTAGACCCCTATACCACGTGAACACGGCTATGACTCATAATAAAGCGCAAATTATGTAGCTGTCCAAATTATGCGGTACGATACATTACATAGACTACCTATATACCTACTAAAACTTGTTATTTATTATCGTGTAGTACCAGACTGGAACAACCTTAATGAGAATGTCGTCACTGTACCTTCAATCATTAGATAAAACTTCAAGATACAAACGCATCAGCATGATTTGCTGCCAGCTCATTATGTTTCAGTTTTGTTATTATATATATAAGATAGTTATTGTATTTTCTAAAACAAGAAATATTAATGTAAAAAAAAATCTCAAACTCACATCATTTATATTATACCTAAGTATTGCACTTAATTATATGTATTTAATTTATTACTTTTATATTCATAAGATCCATAAATCTAGAGCTGAAGTAATCATAAAATGTTACTGATAAAACGTTTAACAAGATACAGTTAATTAAACGGTTGCTTACATCGTGACCAATTTATGAGAATCGAAGCCAATAGAGATTCTTTAACAGATAAACATAACATTATGCCTCGTGAGCGTACTGAGTAGATTTGATCACTTTGTACAATTGTCTTGAATTATTCATAGTTCTATACACTAATCATATCTTTATATATCATAGACTAACTCCTATTAATTCTTCTAACATTTGATTTTATATTGGATGTTTGTTTTTTTTTATTACCTTTTCGTTTTGTTCACAAACCATATTTTATTTCACATCTTCAAAACGAATAAACCCCATCACTAGTAGATAAATATAGTGACTACTTAACTCGAGGATAATAAATATTTGTGATCTAATTCTTGGTTTTTTGATCGGCTTTCATTTCGATTCCAATTTCCGCTATAGTATTATTAATTTTTTATTCAATTAATTTTTGATTCAATTTAATCTTTAAGAATCAGTCAACGCTCTCCACATCACTTTTTAAATAATCATACAAATTTCGGTGTAAACAGTCATTATTTTTGTGTTTGCACTCACTCTTCCTGAATAAAAAAACTCAGGTAGGTACATGTATACAAACAGATACACATATGGATGCATAGAATAGACATCTACCAAATTTTTTGCCAGTAAAAATATTTTACCTAATCGAAGTTGAATCAATAGCCTTATTGAAATCCGATAACACAACACTCCTTTTGAGCAGTTGAGTAATGATATTCCTTATAAAATAATTAGCTCAAGGCCCAAACAATGGCTGTATGATGTGCGCGTGCGCTGATTATGCAACTACGAACTACGGGTAAATACGTATTAAGTATGAAAATGACGTATCAAGTGTATCGATTACTAAGTATAAGTGATTAATGAGCCAGTGAGAACATCTCTCTTTTTCATCTTTTCTCAGAAATTTTTTATTCTAACAGTATAAATTTTTCGACTATTTCCGCCTAGTCAAAGAAAAGGTTTTTATGAACATGATTTAGAATTTGGAATAGCTAAATACAGGGTGTTAACCCTGGTATACATACGAAGTGGTATAGTATGGTATCTTGCAACTGTAATTCCTTTGTGTGAAGTTTCAATTTAATATCAACCCTTGTAAAAACTTTACTAGAACAATTTTTAGATGTGTTAATTGATATCAACTTTATTGATACCCAAGATACCGTGTCTTACCATTTCGTGTGTATACAAGTAGCAATTTTGCACAAACTAAATATCTAGAAGTGAGTTGAATGACAAACTTTATCCTTTTAATACACAACGTGTGTGTATATACCAAATCAGTTACACCGGTAGTAAATAGTTAAGAGGACAGAACATCTCAGACATATAATGAGAAGGGAAGAGACGCACCTGACTGAAAAGACATGAATATGAATAAAATTGGGTTGTTTTTTCTCTCTTAAAAGGAATACGGAAGGAGTGTGTAAGGAATTATATGAAGTCTTAAAAGAGAACGAAGGTATGACAGGAAGACAGTTGTGGAAGGAAAGGACATGATGAGCCGACTCCATCTAAATTGGTATTTGGTAAAGAGCAAGAAGTATAATAACATGTAGTATGTGTGATTATATATCATACTCCTTACCATTTCCGCATAATAAATGTATATTCTGATTGTAATGAACCTTGATGTTGATAAAGCTATCTCAGAGGACAGAATTACATTCGTCTCAACGTTTGATAACAAAATTTGCGTTGATAAATTTTTTCAAGATCATGTTTTTCTGTTCTACAAATAATATTGTTTATTTAATTCATGTTGGTCTATGTGTGTCACTAGTCTGCTACAGGAACCTACTGTATTTATGTAGCAATGGCTCAAATTGGGTTTCTTCGCAATATAAATAACAATGCACAAAAAAATACTTCTACTGAACTTGAACATATATTGAAAAATAAAGACAATAATATCTTAAAAAGAAAATGAGACGGACAATAAAGAAAGAGGGCTTTTGCCGGAAGACTCACCCGCGTGAGTTTGTCCTTCTCCGATGTGTACCTACAAAAGAAGAAAATTTGTGGAATAGACAAAGCTTGGACAGGTAAAAACTAAAAAATCCCATCCCATCTTGCGTATGGGAATTTGAAGTTCATCGTTAAATAAAAAATAAGAAAGTATAACTTGAATGGCATGTTGACATCTGGAAATTTAGCACAACAAAGTTTAAAATCTAAAATTAGCACTGGGTTTCCTTATGTTAATACATTTGCGATGCAATCTAGCTTGCCTTGTACCAAAAACATATTATTCACACGCATTACTCTACCTGTTACTGTGAGGTAAGTGACCCCATGTCAGTGCCTTGGGTAATGCATGACGCCTTCTATCCTATTGATGATCGAATGCAAAAGTTACTGATAAATGATAAAGCAGTGTCACTAGTAGATACATGTATATTTTATTCACGTATTATAATGAAACATAACGTGGTATACTCATCCTGGACACGGTACCTCGAGGTAAAAAACTGCAGGAACTGTCTTTTTTATAATTATATGTATGGCAGGCAATATTCATTTTTATGACTCCAGATACACAGGGTAAAACGGAACTATTACTAAGACTGTCCGTATGTCTGTCTGTCACCAAGCTGTTTCATGAACCGTAGTATTCCTAGTTAGATTTCCAAAGCGCAAGTGAAGAAGCGGTGCAACAAACTTCACCGCAGCCTTTTCTCCAAAGACGTCTGTTTACCGACTTGTTTATGAGTAAAAGTAATCACTTTACGTGCCAGTCTTGTTTAGCCACATGATTTAAATGATGTCACACAATTTCTGAGTACCAACTCCTCCTGATGATCTCTTGACCCAGCAGATAAAGAACCATGATTATATTTTTTCTTTTTGTTGGTCTATGGTAACAGCCTGACAGACGGACGAACAGCGGTCATGTTTTTATCTAAATGCTGACATAATTAAATAAATTAACAATTAGTGAAAAGTACGAACTAATTTAGATATGCAAAAACATTAATCGTGTTTGCATATCTAAATTAGTTCGAAGTTATGTTAAAATAAGGCTTATTAAGGACTAGCTTTTGCCCGCGGCTTCGCCCGCCTGAATTTCATAGCAAAATCTCAGTAATTTTTTATCGTGTACTCTGTAAGACTGGTAAACATATATGATTCAAATTAGCATTTTTTCTCATCTTTAGTTCAATTTCCTGTTTCCCGCTGTCTTGTCCAATCCCGCTTCCTGCTATGTAATCTAGATATGCCGTAGCGTTTCCTACATATTGTACCATCTTGCGAAAAATATTTCGCAATGTGTCCCGTCCCGTTTCCCACTACGTGTCTCCTTCCCATTTCCCGCTTCGACTCCCGCTTTCTGCAACGCGTCGCCGTCCCATTTTCCATTGCGTTTTACGTCCGGTTTTCTTATTAACCATAAACGTAAAATAAACATTTTTGTATTTACTATTATTTGTTATTTACTACAAAATTTAAGTGTGCCAATTTTCAGCTTTTTATCTTGAAAATTGTATTAAATCCCATACAATCTTTCACCCCACTTTTGAAGGGGTTGAGGGTTAATTTTCAGAAAAATCTGAAACACGTATTCATTACTTTGTTGTAAACAACCAAAATCCAAATTTTCAAGTCGCTAACTTGAACGGTGTAGAACTTTTATATTTACAATTTTTCACCCCTTTCACCCCCCTTCGGAGTAGAATTTCCAAAAATCCTCTCTTAGTGCTCACATACACTCACCCACATGCCAAATTTCAGCTTCCCGCCCAGCAGTTTCGGGTGTACGTTGTCTGTCAGTGAGTCAGTCAGTCACTCAGTAAGGGAAGAGTTTTATATACTTATCATATAATATATTGATACATACTGCGCCCACAATGCGCCTACGCTCTTCTGTTATACCCAGTTTTCTTTCAAAGGCTGGCTGGAAGATATTGCTTAGCAATAGGACCACCATTGGTCCATATGTATGCACAATTGTATTATTTTGTACTAATATTGTTTTTATGGGCAATAAATATATTATTTTATATTGTATTGTAAATTTAGTTTTAATAAAGAATTAAATAAAGTAGACAGAGAAAGTCGTTCTGACAACTGATAACAATTTTTGTATGAATACAACGTAAATAAATAAAATATACCTTGTGCACATAAGTATCAAGTAAAAAATCTTACGATTTCGTTGCGGGCTGTGACCGCGCTCTGCGTTACATCGCGAGCCGCCGTCGCCGCGTGCCGTGTTACCTACAACACTACCTACCTTACCTACTTAAAATAATTCCGCGTGCGTATTTTTTAATTTCACGATATTTCAGAATCTATTAATACAATTTATGTGCTGTAAAGGACAAAATTTATCGTCGTGAAATTCTCTTGATGATGAAATAATCTTAAAACTTACTCAATACTCTTAATCATAAGAATTAATATGCTTGTGTAATAATAATTGTAAAAAAGCACCTTTTAATTTACAGAATTTTTACATATAAAATGCCTTATAGATACTTAATTATAAAAGATGGATAGTATTGTCGCGGACTTTTTTATGGATCTACTAAAAACCTACATTTTTGTAGTACATTGTGTGCATAATCAATGGTAGGGCAGCGCACGAATGTAAAGATTTTCGTTAGCGCTTTTGTTTTTTGGATTACTTTATAAATGTTGATTGATCTGGCTATATTTATTTCAAAACAAAAATGCCTATAGCAATTTCGGATAATGTAGCTTTCTAATGGTGAAATAATTTTTGAAATCGGTTTGGTAGCTTCGGAGATTAACCGCCCCAAACATACAAACACACAAACGCTTACGCTCACTTAACGCTCTTTATAATATTTGTATGGATTTATGAGAGAGAAACCATAGCGTGATTTAGAGATTTCAAAGTTTTAGTGACGCCATCTAGTGATTTATTTCGGAAGTACAATATATATATTATATCATTTTGTCTGAGCGAAACCATAGCGCGTTTTAAGTCTTGGTGGCGCTATCTATTGTCTTTATGTTCAAAACTAAAATATAACAAAATTAAATTGAAAATTGATACCTTCTAATTATATCTATATCAGACTTTCATCGATAAAAAAAATTGTTTATATTCTGTTTCCACCTATCTACAACATTTTAAAGTAAATCGGCTCCGTGGATTGTTATTTTAATTTTCCTTCAGGACATTTCATCCCGGAAAATGAGCCTCATTTTCCGGGATGAAATGTCTACAAGATTAGTTTTTCAATTATCCTATGGGAACCTGACCATTTACCGGGATGAAATGTATTTACGATGTTAACCCGGTATATAAGGTACACCTACATACCAAATTTCAAGCAAATCGGTCCAGTAGATTTCGAGTGATGCGCGTTCAGACAAACAGACAGACAGACAGACAGACAGACAGACAGACAGACAGACAGACAAAAATTTCCAAAACTATATTTTCGTCATCTATATCAGTAACTAAGTATATTCCACGAAGAATTTTAAAAAATATCCAATGTACAAATATGGCCTTTCTTCAATTTTATTATATGTATTGATGATGATGATGGTAACTATCATATATTTATTTATTTATATGTAAATATAACAAAATAACCGGTATAGCCATCCATACTAATATTTTAAGAGAAAACATTTGTATATTAATTTCTTTGTAATACAAACCCAAAAGCTACGATCGATTTTGATGAAATTTGGCACAGAGATCGATGACATCTTGAGAAGTAACATAGGCTACTTTTTATTATGGTTTTAACGCGGACCGCTAGGACTATTATATGTAGATAATAATATACATCATATAATAAAAACTTAACAAAATTGCATAAAATTGGTAACTACATATTATTAAAAATTAAAGTATTGTTTATAACTATTACCTATATATACCTAATATACCTAATTATTTTTCTACTTCGCCTACTCCAATTAAAAAATGCAACGAACATCCGTTTCAATAAATTTCTAGACGCAAGGATGTTTTGTGTGTTCTGAGCGATGCACCTAGAAATGCAAACCGATCTAGATCTCCTTATACAAATTATAAAGTCATCTGCTGCGTCTATCCATTTGTTCGCGATAAACTCCTAAACTACTATACGGATTTTCATGCGTTTCTCACCAATGGATAGTGTGATTCCTGTAGGTTTAGGTGAATTATGTTTATACACTGCCGGCACTATTAAATGTTCCGTATTGGATACATAAAAAAAATATTATTTAATTTATTATTAATTTAAATATATTTTAGTAAGAATATAGTAACGAATTTCATGAAGTGGGCCCTCAGACCACACGCACGTAACTAATAAGTTACTACATTTTAATAATAATAATTTATTTCAGTTTCCCATTTAAGTTATTTAAATTACAAACTAAAAGTAAATGAATATAATATGTACAAATTATTATGAGCTGTATTTAATTGTATAAAATTTTATGGACAGTACACGAG
This sequence comes from Plodia interpunctella, assembly GCF_027563975.2. Taxonomy (NCBI): domain Eukaryota; kingdom Metazoa; phylum Arthropoda; class Insecta; order Lepidoptera; family Pyralidae; genus Plodia; species Plodia interpunctella. Next base: position 6,613,489 of record NC_071316.1, read on the forward strand.
ACATTTGTGTGAAAATCTTCTTGATTAAATTCATATTTTTGAATTATTAAATATAATATGTATTTAATATAATATGTATTAATATTTAACTAATAGAACCATACAAACACAACCCACCTGATTATTTAATTTCACTTGTAACCTCTCCGATCTTCACTCATCAAACTCACACAAATAAAAATAAATGCAAAACAATCGAATGATGTATAACAATCTCACGGACAAGTAGTTGGTTGCATGACAATCAGTTGACTGATACACACTTCCATTCACATTGCAGACACGCGACACTAGTGTTGGGAAACTATCGATGTTTTTCGCATCCTTCGGCAAGTTCCAAACGAATCAATTTCAATTTAATTTTAAAATAAAATACTTATTATTATCAAATTAAATTGAAAGTAGGTATCTACTAACGTATTCAGTTATGAAACTATTATACCCATGCATTTAAACCCACGTCCCTGTCTATCCGGGACAGTCCTCTTGACCACTGAGCTATTGAGACCATGCCAGTTCGGCTGAATTAGATAAAAATGGAGCCTGGATGTTTTTGATATGTAAGTTATATGTAACTCCTAATAATTGGAATGGGTCCATATATTCGAAGGATATAAATGAAATATTATATAACTTACATTTATGGAAGAAATATTTTTCTTCCATAAATGTAAGTTAGCATTTGACATTTATGAAAATGGACAAAATAAGGAACATTTAAATTACTATCAACTGCACATTTCTATTGTCTATAAAGGAATTGAATATCCATAATTAAAACTACTTAGTTACAAAGTGAATTATGCAGGATCGACCTATCCTCTAATAATATCGATATATTTAAACCCTAGCCACAACACTAGTGATCAACAACAACAGTGATCAGTGAGTGCCACCAGCCGTCACAACTTTCGCCGACCTCTTCTCTCATTAAACAATTATTTAATATTTTATACACAACTTCACCAAGTTCCTGGATGAACTACTTCCTCATTCAGTCCAGGGTTATCAGTCTTCAACTTATGACCTCTGACGACCTCTGAGGTATAATGGTCAGCGCGCCTGTTGGGCATTCAGGGTTCGTGAGGTTCTCACTATCATACCTTAGCTTCGCTATGGCTGACCCATGCGTCAACTCGTGAAGGGGCAGGTCTCAGGATTCTCATTTTTTTTTGGTGATTTATATCTTTATCGGGTCAACTATGGCGTGTTACTTCCGCACGAGTATAGGAACACTCAGTATCCTCCCATGGATGACGTATGAAGCCGCAACTAATGGATAAACGCAAATTCAAAATTCTTTATTCAATATAGGATGATATACATCACTTATGACGTAAAAAAAAACTTAAATCTAAGTCTATTGCCGACTTCCAAAGCGCAGGTGAAGAACGTTCTAACTTTGGCAAACCGATGCCCGGGGACAACGCATTGAAAGATAATAGGCAACAACTTTCCTAAAGAGGGTTGACGTCAGGCAGGCAGTCGGCCATAAAATCAGAGCCGGTCGACTCTTCAAAAGTTATTTTTTTACGCGATACGCAAGGGCGCGGCGGCGAGGTGTCGTAGGACAACTAAGGGTGATGAGAAAGAGTCAAGCCTTGGTGTTAGATTTTATTCAAGTCGCCTAAAGGCATCTGATATGATTTTTGCGACGTTTCAACATTTTGTGGCATTTAGTCGCATACAAACTAGTAAGCTAAACTGTCAACCAATGTACAGGTTTCCTCACGATGTTTTCCTTCGACGGAAGCAAGGTGGTCTGAAAAAAAACTATTTATAGCTGAAGATGAGTCAGATTTGTATATATAATATACGTATAGGATTCGAACTAACCTCTCAACCGTGTATAATTTACTATGTTTTTCAAAATCACCTATAATGCACTAGTTTGACGTAAGAGAGACAAACAAACAAACAAATTCATATTTTTTAATTAGTAAGGATTGATACGCATTACCTTAGTTCCTTGTGAGATCGATGCAAGCGACAATCGACCGTATTAGTCCACTGACTAATATTATAAAGCGATTGTAGTATTTTATTTTTTTTATTGTAATGAAAAAGTCCCGTATGGACTGTCTACGCGCATGCGCTGTGACGACGGGCTCGCGCCTGCGCTGTGCATGTTTTCCACAAAACAAATTCTGTCATCCACCATTTTTGCTGTTGTTACCTTTAAATATATTTTGCTCGTAATTTACCAGCCCAAAATAAACAATCTTTGTCGAATACCTAGTATAATTATTTATAATATATACTTAACAGTTTAGTCATTCGCGTAAAAGCGAGCAAGGCAATCGAATGGACGATCAATGAAAAATTTATGGATATCTACGCGACGGCCTTTGATGGCAATGGCGGCGGATCAAAAAAATATAAAAGGCGTGATATTCCACGTGCTACGAGTGTACAGGAGGTGCTCCTGTGAGTTCGTTCCAATTCATCATTTCGGTTTGCCCAGATAAATTCTTACATTTTCCATTAATTCCAACACATTTTTCATTTTAATTTCTTGTACATAGAACATTAGACGTGTACATACTAATATTACAAAGCGAAAGATAGTTTTTTATTTTATTATTTTTTATTGTAAGGAAGAAGTCAAAAACTACTGTACCGATTTTAATGGAATTTGGCACATAGGTAGACTAAACTTTCAGCAGTAACATAACAAAACTTCCAAAAACATTAGTTTTACAGTTTCTCTTCTCCATTTTACACATTAGCTGAAGGTTATCGAAGATTTCCGACTATTTTTATAACTGCACAGTACCACATGAGTTTATATATCTATCTAACTAATGTATAGAGTAGTTCTCATAGACCACCAGTTGGTTCCTGTGAGGGAAAACATCGTAAGGAAACCGGCACACTGGTTGACAGTTTAAGTTCCACGATATTACTTGTCATTAGACCCGGTCGTAAACGTCATGTCAGATGCCTTCAGGTGACTTTCTGTGGGCGAAGTGCGGGTTTGCATTTTGCATTTCACTTCTCGGTCTCACTCTCTCCTCAGAGAACCAATCACATTGCGCTATTGTAACTCAACGACAACCACACTGCAATGTGATTGGTTCGCTGCGTCTCATTTCGAATCTATTCGATGGTAAGAAGTGAAAATGCAAACCCGAAAAGAACAAAGAAGAAAGACCGCAAAGAGTAGATTGTCCATGAATGAATACTACCATAAATAAGACAGGTTGGGATACAAACAACTTAACTTGAAATCTTTGGACCACCATTGCTAAACATGAAACGGACTCATCGGCCAAGAATTTGAACGTGGGCCCTTGGACCACAAGTAAATGTTTCCTATCTTCAAAATCTCATAAGCAACTATGGCGTAAAAAAACAAGTGAAATACTTTTGTGTAAACGTCCGATAGTATAATTCGGGTCTTGCGACGATATCGTTGATACCATTTTATTATCTCCACCACGACATTGACACTCGAAAGATTTCAGATAAGGCCTAGACTCCCCCGAAGCAGAGAGGAGTAGCTATAGCTAGACTACTGCATCTTCTCTCTTTTAAGTCTCTTTTGTTAATATGGAGTATTTTATTGATGTGTTGGCTCTTTATATATGATATATGAAAGTATGATTGATTATTGAAAGTATGTGTAGAATTTGCGACAAATATTCAAACGACTAGTGAATTAAATAAATAGCCAATCACTGTGTAGTGTAGTCATCCTTCAGTGAATGTGTAAAGCTATGTTAAAAATCTAAGCATTTTACACATTTTCCTTGCGTTTAATCAATCACTCACATTAAAACTAAGCAACCACCCTACCAACCAAGCATAAAATTATATACAACAGCAAAATCGTCGGATATTGCAATCATTTGTATGGCTGTCATAACACCGCGTTGGCTGATATTTTAAAAGACTGTGTGCTCCGCTCCCCAAACGAGTCTCCTGTTCAAAAACAGGTCCATTTGCATACTTTTTATTCCCTTTGTAACCCTTCTGAGTCCTGGGATGAACTTCGCCAAATTCACATCGTAAATCCACTGCTTGGTCCGGCAAAATTCTTACGATATTAATGTATAATTTCGATAAATAATAGCTGAAAAATGTATCTGAAAATTATAGCTCCCATACTGTACACTAGCAGATAAAAATGTTGCTCTAAATTGCGTAATATTAGATGGCGGGAATTGTGTGTTTTTATCGCCACGTCTCTCCCGTGACTCGCGTGTATTACGCGTTTAGTAGTTATAATAGCGTATATATTACCATAGACTATATATAGTTTCAGTGGATATGCGGCTTATTAATTCATATTACACATTTAATATACAGCTAAATAGTGTCGCTTTGTTCCTCTCTGATAGTGCTCGTCAGATTTCAACAAATAAACAGTGAATTCATGAGATTCATGATGGAATTGTGACTGTGAACTTTATTCTGTAGTCTTGGCATAGAATTGTAACAAAATGGAAGCTAAAAATAGCCGGCTATCCCCATTTATGATCCAAGTGAGTAACATTGGTTAGTGATGTTCACATCTGTTGTTTTAGTTAAAATTTAAATGCTTGTCCTAATTTTTAGTACTGTTTTAGTAATTAAAATGCCCTTCAATATCTTCTCCTAGTCTCGTAGAACATGTGAAGTGATATCATTATTGTAACTAACTATAAGCACCTAAAAAGTATGTACCTAAACTTATATTTGATAATTATGTTCTGTTATATATAATTACGCAGTTATTTGAAGTATTCTGATCTGACAATTAAGTTAACTCAATTCTCAAATAAGGTAACCTTTGATAATCCCGCATATATTTTTTGTAAACATTCGAACATACATCACTTTCAGTACTTACTAGAGCTACTAAGTCATTATTAAGTCAGAAAATCATTTTAATACACATTTCTATGTTTATTATGCTATATTATGTTTTCTATTGATGTGGCTGAACTGATTCTTCTTTGAGTGTCTTTAAAGCAAAACTTCATTTGTAAACTGTTCATTTTTCTTGTTCGTTGCACAGGCAATTCAACATTCACGATCGTGAGTTACCTTCTTTCATTTTAATCTTCTATATTTCTCTCATCTGAACGTTTTTCCGGTTATTTCGGCAGACGTTGAGCGTCGGAGCCCAGGGTCCGCATTCTATCGTTGTTGTTGACCATTCTTTCATTCAATGCATTTCAGTGCTTCGTCTCGTCCGGCGTGTCTCTGAACATGGGTGGGATGGGCCTCGTCCTGGGTTTCGTCACGGGCTTGCTGCCTCAGCTGCGAGAGCCTGACTCCATCATCCAGATCGATGACTCTTCAGCTTCTTGGATCGGTATGATCACTTGAATCATTAATAAAACGAGTCATGAGCCCAATGTCACAACAACGCATTTTAAAAAATTTTAACATCCACGAAGGTGGATAATAAATTCCCAATTAATTTCATTTATTGTGTTTTTTGTTTAATAATGGAATATAGAAAATACACAATCTTGTCTTTCGCCTTTCAGCCTCCATACCAGGGTTCGCCGTCATCGTGGGCAACTTCATCGTCCCGATGCTCATGAGCAGGCTGGGCAGGCGGCCGGCCAACCTGTGTAGCCTGGTGGTGTCAGCTGCCGGCTGGCTCTGCATCGTCCTCTCCAACACAGTCTCCGTCCTCTACTTAGCGCGCTTTCTCCAAGGAACAGGCATGGGAATGATCACAGCCCTCGGACCCGTCCTGGTCGGAGAATACACCAGTCCAAAAAACCGTGGATTATTTCTAATGAGCATATCTGTGACTATGAGTATTGCCATATTTGTTATCCAAACCTTAGGATCATATTTCTATTGGAAAACCTGCGCTTTAGTGTGCATAGGTATAGTTTTATTTAACATGATTATAGTAATATTTTCACCTGAATCGCCAACGTTTTTAGCAGACAAAGAAAGGTATGATGAGTGTCGGAAAGTATTCACGTATCTGAGAGGTGATTCGGAGAACGTTGAATTAGAGAATATGATTGCTGCTCGAATGGCGGCTAAAAAGGAACAGACTGACGAAAATAAGACGATTCGACAAAAGATCTTGGCCAAATCGAATTATTTGAAAGAGGCGGTGAAGAAGAAAGAGTTTTACAAGCCAATCTTTATAATGTTTCATGTGTACGCGATGGCGCAATGGTGTGGTATAAACGTAATAACATCGTTCACCACAGATCTATTCGAGAGGGTCGTCGGGGTAGATTCAGGAGTAAATATCCCATTGATGATAATAATAGTCGGAGCGTTGAGGATTTTTGAAAATTTATTGGGAATGGTGTTCATAAAGACCTTAAAACGGAGAGTGATGTTGTTTTCAACTATTGGCCTGAACGTTGTTGCGCTCCTGGCGATCGCAGCGTACACATTCTCAAGTCAAAAGGACTTGGTGGCTGACTCTCCTGTGATTGGCATAGTCCTGATTCACATCCTCATGTTCACGATAGCCACTGGAGCGATTCCTATAAGCTACGTGTTAGCGGGTGAACTGTTTCCAAGGGAATACAAAGGATTATGTGGGGGAATCAGTATGCTGTTCTTTTCCATGAATCTCTTCGCAAATACCAAGACTGTGTTATTTTTCTTAGGCTCTTGGGATATTTATGGAACGTTTTGTTTGTACGCTGGTGTAGTGTTGTACTGTTTGGTGGTCGTTGGTATTTTCCTGCCGGAAACTAAGGACAGGACTTTGCAAGATATCGAGGAAGAATTTCGAGGCAAAAGAACATCTTCTGAGTAGATATGAATTGTGTGAGATCGCAACCCTACCAAAGATAATGTTATCATTTAAACATTTAACTAGGTACTTCACTGTCCACGCCATAAGTCATATTATCGGTATTTTTGATAAACTCTATGGAAAAACTGTTCCATAGTGTCATTTCATGGTCATTGATAAGATGTTTTTTTGCATTCCTACCAATATCTCACCCGACTGTCATGGTCTTATGTAAAGTGATGATAAACGTTGTTTTTCTAAAATAAGTAGACTTATTTGCAATCTTTATTAGTATGTAATAATGTAGTAGTAAAGTAATATAAAGTAGCATTAAGTTATGATTGGCTAACTTCATTGTTACTGTGTTGCATTTATTAGAAAACTAACCAAATACTTAAAATAGAAATACTCGTAAATAAAAAATCGAAACAACATAGTTTTTAAGAATACTATATTGATTCAGCGTGAACTAGATAATATATTTTTTTAGAAAGCAAGTAGGTATTATAGATTTCCATTACACCATGTACTAAGTCACAGTTGACTAAACCGAAAACGGTGGTGGTAGCCATCAAAATTTGGTTAGCCTACGGTAACCACGATATATAAAAGAAAACTTAATAACTTGTTTTATAATATATTTTATCTAGTGTGTCATAATTTTACAAGATCATTTTTTTGTTTGTTTTATAAACATGTTATGGTGGCGCTACCTAGTGAGCGGCTGTGCGTGCGCGTGAGAATCGAGCCTGCGCCTACGCATACCGGACGCAAAAATGAAAACAAAACGCCGGAAATTAGCCGTGACAATAGCAGTGATCTTAAATCATATAAAATAAAATAATAGAGAATGGCGGTAGACAATCTACAATAATAATCTTCTGTGAGAGCTGTCATTTGTCTTCCGGACGGTGTCATCCATAAATGACGTCACAGAGATTTCACGACTTTTTGACCCATCCTCCATTCATAATATCTTCTGGATTCTGGTCACACTGGATAATAGTTATTTTATTGGGCACAATACAATTTACTATAACGATTAAAACCAGTCTTGGTTAATTTATAACCAGGGTTAATCAAATCAACATTTGAATTACTGGACTGTGGAAATGTTACAGGAGTGTAATATACTTAAATTGGTTTAACTTAATGACGCATAGTTAAAAAAATTGCATGAATAGTTAGTGCTTCTGTAGTGCAATGTTATATCGACTCCGCACTATCGCCGAACGCCGACGCGAATGCGTGAAAATTGCGTAGTTTTTATGAGTGGTTTTACTTACCGCAATGAAAAACCAGCAATATGCCGAGTCCATCAAAGCTCGACGAACTTTTCCGCTATAGTTTGAAGCCGGCATTAGATAACTATGTTTATTAGCCGATGCATTTGGCGTTCTCTTGTTAAATATGATAACTGAAATTTTTCTTTTTAAGAATGTGTGAGTTATAGTTAAAATTCTCACGTTGCGCTATGCTAATATGATTTAACTATATTTGTGATTTTGTTTCTTGTTTTTGATAAGTTATTTTGGTTAACAGTTAGATTCTATGATGTGATTACGAAATAGTACACGAAATTCCCCTGAATTAAAGAATCATACTTTTGAAGTTTTACTGCAAATTCGTGATGTGTCAATTAAACTAATAAAACTGGTCGAATTATTACTCTACACGAACTAATAGCCAATGAATTGAAAAACTGGACACAAAAATATTTAATTGTGGTACTTTTAGCTGCCACGCAGTTCCCAGAATTGGAAAAATAGTAAAAAATCCGGGCTATAAGGAAGCATAATCAATAAAGTGCACAAAAAGTTAAATTAGTGCCACGTACAGACGACTACACGTCAAATGTAACAATACAATTTCAAAAAGTACCCTACAATGGCCGGATATAAAATATAAACATGCGCCAAGAGTCTATTCCTAACTTTATTTCTATAGATTCCACTCATCCTCGATTGTTTTAGTTACATTAGGTGACGTGAGGCCACTAAGCCCGAGGCCAGCGTATAAAAAAAGTAGTGAATTATAAATAACTAGATGCGCCCCGGGGCTGGTGGGAATTTCGGGACAAAAATTACCCTATTTCCTTCTCCGTACTTCAAACTAAGTATGTGCAAAATTTCAAGAAGATTGGCTGAGCAGGTAAAGCGTGAAGAGGTAACAAACAAACTTACTTTCACATTTATAGTATTAGTACTTAGGATTAGGATTCCTCTGTAAATGGTACAATAAAAAGTTCATATATCTATATATTTGTAAACAAATCCGATTTATAAACGAAGTGTAACTGAAACTCGTCACTACACGCGGCGACGGAATCAAAAAATTCCATTGTTTTTATTGTAACTAGTTAGTACATGTGAGAATTAAAACACCAGTACTTAAATGGATCTCGGTAGGTAGGTACTCTCTTGACACAAAAATTTGCCAATTTAACGCTGGGCCGTGGTCAATCGCAATTTGGTGGTTTTTGCGACCCAAACATTGTGTCAATTAGAAGCTATTTTTAACCAACAAAAAAGGTACAGTGAGCTACAAGTTATATAGCTTCTTGCGATAATTAATCGAAAACTAAATTGGGTAACCTTAACCTTTAAACTTCAATAAAAATAAATAGACAGAACAATTAGATTTTTGGCACAATTGATATGATTAAATTATATATTTTTATGAAAAACTAACAGCCCCCGTCTCGGTTCAAAAAAAAATCCGCGTCAAATTGCGTTGCACAGTTTTAAAATCTAAAAATTGTGAACCAGACTGGACCTCACTGTCCATAATAATAATAAGCCCAGTAAAAGCCGACGTGTTATGACCATGATAAAAACATAAATATCTATGAAAAATATACAACAGTCACTTTTTTACTCACAAAATAATTTACAGGAAGCTAACTAAGCTCATGGCCTCTGCATGGCGTCACGTAGTGAGGACGAAGATAGTTTTTTCCGATTTATTTATCACGTTTGAAAAAATGGGAAATAACTTTTGAAGGACAAGAGGTAAACTTGACATTGACAATAAATTCTTCAATCAATCAATCTTATGATTTTTTTATACCAATCTTTAGAAATTAGACCTTCACACGCACACGTTTTCACGTCAGTTGTTAAATAAGTTTGGAGGAAAGGCTGCAATGAAGTGTTTTTGTTGCGCCGCTTCTTATTCACCGCCTTTGGAAGTCGGCTGTAGATTTTTTGACGTCACTAAGTGACGGATCCCAACTAGAATAAAGAATTTTAAAATCTGTAGAGTACCTAATGTAGACGGCCGATATTGTCTACTCCTAAGCCTACTCTCGATATCGACAATAAACTATCACCATAGCATAGATTGATAGCTAACCATAGCCAAAGTATCTAGAGATTCCGTGACTCAATCCATACATGACTCCGTTCTTAATTACTTTTATTAAAAAAAATGTATTTATTGCCTAAACTAGATTTTCACTGTGAGTTAATTGGTTACTACAATACACAAATAAACAGATCTATTTCAAAGTCTACGTCACCAGGGATAAGAAATTATCAATATTGTTGTCGTAACTAGTGATGTGTCGGCCACATTCCCATTCCCGGCGAACGTCCCAATTTTTAAGGGAATGCCTTTTCCCGGGAACGTTCCTTCAGAATTGGTAATGGCTGTTTTTTTTTCCGGATGGCGATAGCCATCCGGTGACCGTTCCCATTCCTTCAAAACGAGCAATGTTTCTGGCAAAGTGGGCGTGTTCCTGGGAAACTTGGAACGTAACAAGGAGTCAAAGCATTAATTTAATAATAGGGCTATATTGTGCAATTGTAAGGAAGTAAGTTAATTAAAAAATGCATTGTCAAACAAAAAATGGTATATTTTCCGTAGGGAAACATTATTGTTGATTAAAATTATATTAGATGGAATTACTAGGAAGTAAAGTAATTGGACTTATAGCCTTGAAATTGTGTCTGATAATAAATAATCAACACATCAATACATAGATTATTTAAAAAATATTAATTTGGATGTTTATGTTCATCCAAACACAAAAATCTAAGTAGTAAGTACTGATTACCTACCGTAAACATGCGTTGAGTGGGTATCTCAGAAATCACTGCTGGTCATCTATCTCTACAAAATAATGTACTAATATCTATACTATTATTATAAAGAGGTAAGCGTTTGTGACTTTGTGAGTTTGTATGTTTGAGGCGGGTAATCCCCGGAACTACTGAACCAATTTCAAAAATTCTTTCACCGTTAGAAAGGTACATTATCCAAGATTGTTATAGCCTATATTTTATCTTAAAATTTCCACGGTTAACTGGCTATCTTTTATTTACTTTGGTCTAGTTACTCTTTGGTATACCATGAACAAGTTGTGGCCATTTTCTTCTTGATGTAATTCTATCTGTCTGACAACACGACCGAACCACAACAGGTATATAATATACCCATTTAGCTAAATAAATCTAGCTATAGAGACCTCATCTCTGACAGTGTCTCAAAAAATAGATTTATTTTTATTAGAAGCATTAGGAAGTGAAGTGTTTTAAATACAGACCTTGGAATAGAGCTTAGAGCGGTCGATGCCCCATCACAACGGGCGGTCATGTATGACGGCAAAAAAAATCGAGTTTTTTAAATATTATCTGTTATGCATGCTTAGGTGCTTAGTTATAAAATACCAGCTGTTTACACGTGACTTCTCACTTCAAGCTATTGTCATTAAAATTATATTAATAACATTCTAAAATATTATGTTAAGTGTAAGAGTCATTCCGTTCATCTGTTAAGATGGCCTTTCACGATCCACTAAACTAAAACCATAGGTAAAGTAACAGATAGTTGATAAATACGGGTTCAAAAAATATACTCCCAGTAAACATACAATGATAAAATTACATAATATACAAACATGTATCTTGCTTATAAAGAAGTAAAGGTTATATCATGTCTTATTGCACTGGAAATCCAAGCTGTCGTAGTTGTTTCCAGTGCATTCAAAAATACATTGTTAAATTGTAGCAGACAGACCGGCATCTGATACAGGTGGCTAGTTGGTCAACTCGGACAGCTCGATCACCTATCACCCAGAGTGTTTTCATCAAAAACACAGTTAGTACTGGTCAACTTAGACCACTGGACATTTTATGATAAGTACATAATTTGAGTTCGGCATTATATTTGCAAAAACAGCAAAAAGTTAAAAAGATTGTGATTTTTTTTTAATTTTGAACCGCCTTTGCAGTTTTAAGCATTTTATTTGGCCATCTCATCGTAGATAATGAATTCGGAGCGGCCTAAACCCCACAGCCACCTAGCCACATATATTACGATTTATGATAATTAAACAATTAAAAGTGACTTTATAATGCAATCATACTCTCCCTCACATTCTGTAAACACGTGTAAATAGCAAATCATGTGACTACGAATATTATCTTGTTTAATTGTACTTAATTAGTTGTGGGCCAATGTTAGTTCTTAATTTTAATGTTTAGTAACCGAATTTATTTTATTTATCTTTATAATGGTCATTATTTATTTAAAAACTTGTAAGTAATAGGCTTTTTTCTGATTTAACATTTGTTTTTATTCATACTGTACTCTATGTACAATTGTACATAATAATGTTTGGGCAAATAGACGTTTTTCATTCTTTCTTTGTTCTATACACACGTAATGATAAAGTGCGTGAACTTGGATGTTTGTTTCTCCTTCACATAAAACTACTGAACATTTGTTAAAAACTGACACACTATGAAACAAAGCTAGCTAAAGATAATTAAAAGCTAGTAAAACATCACAATCCTACATTAGCAAGTCAATTCCTCTCAGTATAGGCCCCGAACACATTTAGTGCTGTAGTTTCTACTTGAGGTCAGGCATTGGGCCGACTACTTACGTTACTGTTTATTTATTGAACATAAATGCGCAAATACTTGACATTAATTGGTGTAAAATTATTTATACAAGCATTATATTACTATTTACCAAGTTTGCTGAGGTGTTCATATAACACCTCAGCGAACTTGGTAATTATAATCAATTTCTTGACAATGATAAATATAAATCTACTTAATGGCGATTTTATATTAGGCACAAATCCTCTATGATATTTTGTCGAGCATAGTGACATATAATTATCAAATTTCCATTTATACCTAAATATTAATAATCATCAAGATGAGATTGCAGTATTCCCCGCTATGTTTAAATACCTGTGTAGCTACCCTTCATACCAACTAAATCACGATACAGATAATATATACAGATAATATATACCAACCTCTAATATTTCACAGACTTGGCTGCAAAGATAGTAACTCCTATTATCACCTTCAGTCCCGCTGTCTGTTTTCACTAAATTCACTCATTCTCATAATTAAAACGTCACAAAGATCTTAAAAATATAAAATGCTAAAAATAAACTCATTAGTTAATATTTAAACAATCCTATATGTGTCTTCGTTTCTGAATGAGCGGTCAAATCAAATGGAGACGTCTAGTGATGTCCCTATGTAGATGTCGATGAAAAACAAATATCGATAACTATAACAGGATAACATATCCTAAGTATATATGTATACATATAATATAATATATATAAGCACACGGGTAGAATGTAACCTGGAATAACTCATAAATTTTATCTCGAAATTCTCACGGCAGCGAAGCCCGAATTTTCGTATTAGCTTAAAGCTTTTAGTATTAACGTTCCAGAAACTTCGTTTTATTAAAGAAGTCTTTGGTTTTGACTTGTAATTTCCTCAGTAGGAGTAAAAGTATCGTTATAGAAATTAAAAAAATATCTCACACACAATGTTTTCTTGCCCCAGTTTTATTATGAGCAGCCGATTCCAATACACAGAGCCAAGGACTTTACCGTCTTGGTAAACTGCCAAGTCATCTCCGTTTAGATTGGTTGATAACTAATTTACAGGCAGTCTTTTGTGACTGTAAACTAAACCCGGAAATAAAATTATGATTAAATCAAAACGCTTAGTCAAATTGACTGTTTTTGTCATTTTCTATCACTATGACTACTTAATAAAACATAGTCGCCGCCTCTGTCTGTTTCAAAACTTTCTTCTCCACCAAAGTTTTGATGTTTCACTGTTATTTAGACAATTTATTCCTCAAGCTTTATAGACCTCGTGCGAAGCCGGATCGGGTCGCTAGTAGTATAATTATAACCAAAGAAAATGAGCCAAGTGCAAATCGAGAATTCTCCCATCTCTAAACCCACTAACATCTTGGCTTGCCCTCAGATTCCAATGATATTACGTATATGTAAACAATATCAGTATTGTACAATGGTTACGCGTTGCGTATTTCTAATCGAATCCATTGTCGAGCAAAATTATTAATATTTCATATAATTAATAGACAGGTAATTTTAAATGTCTTTGATGTTTAAGTACTACTGTTATTACGCACTCGATGCAATCGAAAATAATTCAAGATCTAGACATAGGATGTCTTGACTTAATCAAACGATGGTTAAATAAAAAAAACATCGATATCGACTCATCCATCACACCACATCACTCACCTGACGGAACCACTCGACTCGTCTCTTGCGCAAGTAACCAGGTACCTACCTACCTACTTTCGCCTTCTCAAAAGTACTCAATACTATTACGAGGTACTGTCGATTCTGTCAAATCCCGACCATGTACATCCATACTCCATAGTAATATAATAAATGTGTTTGTTTGTCTTGTACGTACGTGTCATTCACGTCAAAATGGAGCGTTGGGTTGAGGTGATTTTTTTAAAGAGCAGCTGGAGAGTGTCTTTTGAGTAAGTACTTTTTTGCCGCGGGCGGAAGTGTTTTACAAACATTAATAAGTTTTTTACCTCTTATATATATATATATATATATACCCTGTCTACATATATTAGGTAGTGAGGAATACGAAGGACATATTTTTTATCCCGGAAAAATACTACCCCGTTCCGAGCAAAATTCACGGGGGCGAAGCCGCAATGATTAAAAATAAATATGTATTTTTTTAATAAAGCAAAATGTGTATTTTTGTAATAAAGCAAAAAGTTATTGCTACAGGAGAGGAACATTCAATTTAAAAAAAAAACTTTTCAATATTTTTTGTTGCATTTAAGGTAACATCTACTTCATGGACAGGTGAAACGTAAAAGCTTGGAAACAAAAAGAAAAGTTAAATATTACTATCTAAAAATAATTGTGTCGTTTTGGCCGCCAATCTCATAACATGACCATCCTCAATACACGTCTAATTTTAAGAATTGAATATGATTTAACGCAAACTAGAATGAATGAATGACAAGTATTGTAGCAGTATAGAAAAATACCTATATTTTTACAACTACTTCCCAAGAAAGTTTTAAGGTACAATGTGTAAAAGCTTTATTATGAGGTTATTGTATATAGAGGTTTCTTATTCCGAGTGTGGTTGGCGTCGTGGTGGTGTGGTTTCCTCATTTTTAGCAGTGGTGTAATAAAAAGAACAAATTTTTACTCAACACTCACCCATCATAAAACCAATGCAGTTCCATTTAAATATAACCACGACAGAGACCTTTACTGCCCTACACTAGGCACCACTAAGGGCCGTTTGCCCTTACAACCCACTCTATAAGAAATATCCACCTCAAATTAAACAGAAAACTTACAGCATTGGCGATTTTCCAAAAAGCATTGACCGTGATCTGAACGCAGGCCGCCTGGTAACCACTTAACGCGATATCACAATGCCAAGTTTACGGTCAAATGACACATAACTGGTTTCTAGTCACTATAGCTTGCTCACGGCTCTGTTTGATTTGAAATTTCGATATAGATTAGTCCATTCACCATGTTTTTCGCTTATATAGTTACATGGTTACAGAGTACAGTCTGCTGTTTAACATATTATCCAGCATCGCCTACCTAATTTGGATAGGTACGTAAAATTTAGAGAAGTGTCACGGTCACCTTGTTAACGCGGGCTTTTTTTTTTACAATTATGTCATTTTGGCTGCAAGCTTTTATTATCGTCAGATATATCTTGTTGCATTCAACATGCATTCAACGCGTGACAAAATAGTCATCTCCCTACAATAAACCGTTGGGGAGTTCTCCATTTAGGAGCCGATCTTAAGTGGACCATCAGGTCAGTTCAAATCAAAAATAATTTATTTGCATTAAGTAGGTATTACAATATAATTAGCAATTCAATGAATACCATCGGAATCTGAGGGCAAGCCGAGATGTTAGTGGGTTCAGAGATGGGAGAATTCTCGATATGCACTTGGCTCATTTTGTTTGGTTATAATTATACTACTAGCGACCCGATCCGGCTTCGCACGAGGTCTATAAAACTTGGGGAATAAACTGTCTAAATAACAGAGAAAACTGCATCAAAAAACTTTGGTGGAGAAGAAAGCTTAGAATAAAGTAAGTATATTAAGTAGTGATAGTGATACAAAAATAAAAAAAAACAATCAATTGGGAAAACTGAAGCGACGCGGCGCGAAAAATTTCAACTCTGTAGAACAAGCAGACAGATCAGAAGTAGGTAACTTGCGAGATTTGTTTACAGACAAACCCAGGTACAGATTAATCTATTAATAAAAGCTTGTAAAAATAATTTACCTTTAGTATATTCACAAATAATAACGCCCAAATCGCTATTAATTTGTATAGGTTGATTAACTGTTGACTGTATCTATCTACGTCAAAAACAAATGAGTAGTTTTTCCGATCATAGTCTTAACCGGTTTAATGTACTCGTAAGCATGCAAATACAAAATGCTCCGCGGTTTTTTCAAATTGACATACATCTATGGTGGACCACCACCTGACCAGAAATAATTATTAATATTCCGTAGAAAAACCCATACAAATATATTATCTATCTGGTAAATCAGGTTTGGGATACTGTTGCTATAAAATGCTTGCAGCCGAGACCAATAAATTAAAATAATATTGAAACGAACAAAAATAAAGTAGAGAGAGAAAATCATGATGTACTTACTGGATGGATGTCTAGATTGGATGTATATCAGGGATAACATGAGTAGGACGGGAATAAAATTAAAAGAGAACACAGTCAGAGACATCGAATTGAGTTCGAAATGAAAACGCCTAAGAATATTAAACTGCAAAAACGAATATAATTGCAATTATATTTGAGAAGGCGTTTCTTATTACTGTGATAGCCAAGGACGTAATATACCGCAAGTCTCAATAAGCAGAACGAGAAAAGTGTTAGGTTATGCTAGTAGTTAGTACCTTTGATAAATAATAGTGAATTTAGAATAAGATGTGAGGATGCATATATGTCTATGTATATTTATATGCTTCGACTTTGAACGTGATAGGTCACTGACTGAACTATAGATAGGTACTCGTAATCCCACTAATATGTATTTCCCTGCTACTGACCTGCTCTGCTTCTGACCTTCGTTTGGTTTACCGAAGCCTTAATAGCTACAACATGTACCTCTGCTGGGCAAAGTCCTCCCTACTCTCTTTGAATTTTTCCTGTCTCTAGTCTTTTCCATCAATCTTCTCTTGTCGAAATCTCTAAGTTCATACGACCATCTCGTCCTAAGCCTGCCTAGTTTTGTGCCCGACTGTGGGTATCCAGGTGGTAAGAATGTGAACCCATCTTTCGGAATATATACGACAAACGTGACCCACCCAGATCCATTATAGCCTGACCGACATCTACAAGTTTTGTAATGGAATATTATATAAGCGAAAATTTTGAAGTGTGTGAGTATATTTTTTACTCAATTATGCCTAATCATGGGCGGAATTCAATAAAATCTTGTACACAGTTAAAAAATACTCGCAATTTCACAGGAGCGAAGCCCCGGGACGCAGCTAATACATAACAAATAAACAAGTTAATGGCAGAAACACAGCCAAGACGAATCAGGGTGTAAGATATATACAAAAGGAACTATTGTATCGATTTTACAATCACAACAATAGTTATATTATGTTACTGTATTATGCTATTGCCCGCGACTTAGCCCGCGTAGATATCGTCCGTGTACCCAAGGGAACACTACTTTACAGGGTCTATTGTATGTACGGTATATCCTATGCATTTCTCCGAACACGTAATTTATAAGTATACTTACAAAATTTTGAGAAGATTGGTTGGGTAGATCTAGTTTACAGACAAACTCACTTTCGCATTAATATTAGTTCGTTTTCAGTCGTTTGTTATTGAAATGACTGTTTTTATACGTCTCCGACACACTAATTACTGCAGAGCGAAATGCCACCTCGAAGATGGATCACGCCATTTTTGAAGCAAGTAAGTTTCGTTTCTGTATGTCTTAAAAACAACAAAAATTATCCTTCAAATTTTGAATATTCGGCTGTAATTTTACAATATATTGCCAGTCGTCAACCATCCTTGGGAATGCTATAGTCTGTTTGTTTGTACCTTAGTGGCCTGGTGTGATATCTACGGCTTGATTTGTCACTCCATATCAACCCGTGGTGAGTGGTTCTGACTCTCTCGCAATGATGAGAGAGAACTCTCTTTCACATCTGAACGTTTTCCGGTTGCTTCAGGGTCCGCTGTCCAACTCTTTCTTCGCACGGGTCGCAGTTTTTAAAAATGTTAGGTATACCTACTTAAAACATGTTTAAAACTATGCGTTTTATAATTTTAGTTAATTTTGTGCTAAATCATTGCAGTGTATAGTGACGTCAGGGGTCTCAATCAACATGGCGTCCAGCGGCATGGTAATGGGCTTCACCACTGGTCTCCTGACGCAGCTCAAGGAAGACGGGTCAGCTATACCGATAGATGATGAGACTGGCTCGTGGATAGGTAAGGTATCTCATCGAAGATTACTTTTTGGTAAAAAACAATCCAAAAAAGAAATGGGTGTCGTATTGATAAGATTTTCTGTGACCATGGTCGGATCAGCTCCATGTTCTAGCTAATAATATTCAAATTTTAAAATTTCATAAATTAAAAAATACATAATTTTTAAATTTCTATTTCAGCTGCATCCCCTGGCTTCACTCTGTTACTAGGCAATGCTGTAGTTCCAATTCTAATGTCAAAATTTGGTCGAAAAACTACAAACCTGATCACCATCGTCCTGCAAATCGCTGGATGGCTGAGCATCGCTGGAGCTGATAACTTGACCGTCTTATTAGTAGCTAGATCTATTCAAGGTCTCTCTTTAGGAGCCGTCATGGTCTTTGGACCAATCCTTATTGGAGAGTACAGCAGTCCTCAATATCGAGGTATTTTTCTGATGAATATATCCATTATTACGTCACTTACTGTCCTAATCGTCCACACTTCAGGACTGTACTTGCATTGGAAGATCACTGCTTTGATTTTTGCGGTAATAATGTTTGTAAATTTACTAATAGTGATATTTTCCCCGATGTCTCCAAGTTGGCTTGCAAGTCAGGGAAGGATCGAGGAGACCGCAAGAAATTTCAGATGGTTAAGAGGTGAAGACGAAGAGAAAGAATTACAGAAAATGATTACATACAGTATGAAGGTACAAACGAAATCTGCAAGTGAACATTTATTGACCAGGATTAAGAAAGCATTGCTGTATTTTAAGATTATAGTAAAGAAAAAGGAGTTCTACAAGCCAGTAATCATCATGGTACATCTCTACACCCTAGGACAATGGGCCGGCATCAATATAATGTCAGTATTCACTGTAGATATTTTCAAATATATTGTCAGGCAATGTGATTCTCCTATATACGTCATAGCATTAGACATCCAAAGAGTGATATCTACAGCTATAGCTTTAATAATTATAAAGAAAACTAGACGAAGACTCGTGTTATTTGTCACAACTGGTATTAATATTGCAATATTGATTCTCACAGCAGGTTATACGTTTGCTAAGTCAAAAAACCAGTCACTAGAATATTCTTTACTTGGATTAGTATTAATTCATTTGCACATGTTTTCGATTGCATGTGGTACTCTACCTATGCCTTTGGTGATATCTGGAGAGATATTTCCTCTTGAATGTAGAAGTTTGGCTGGAGGAATCAGTATTTTGTTCTTCTCTTTTTCTTTTACATTAGTAGTAAAAACGTTTCCATTATTAATCAGAACGTTAGACGTACATGGTACCTACTTGATTTACGCTGGTGTAACAGCATATTCTCTAGCAGTGGCAGCTGTTTTCTTACCTGAAACTAAAGATAAAAGTCTACAAGATATAGAAGACGAGTTTAAAGGGATACCAGTTGATATGACGACAGCTGAGAGACTAATTAGTAATAGTGACAATAATGTTAATGTTAAATTACTCGACGATAGTGCAAATAACTTAATAAAGCGCAATTAATCGACTGAATATTTTTTCATTTATTAAAACAATGATATGATGCCACTCGATTTAGCATTGAAACTATTATGATAAGTATGACCAGATGGTACACCCAGGAACCTCTCCAGACATGAGAACTCCTCAATTGTTTAATGCACGGATATGATTTTTTTTGTCACACTGTCACAATAAAAACCTGTGTCAAAAATGACATTTTTATAAAAAACTTGAGAAAACCTTAGACAAAACTAATTTTTTTTCAGCCTTGGCATTCGAGCGTAGCTTTCTCCCATGCTATGCATAAGACGCTTGCAGTGCCAACGTCATTGATTTAAATAAAGCATTTCACGCCATATTTGCCACAGACGGCACGCACGTCTTTCTTTACGTAACGTAATAAGTGTAATGTAACTGAACAATACTTAACTATATTAACTATCTTCATAAACTTGAACATCCTTGTGAACACTACTGTGCTAAAATACATAATTGGTTGAAATGTGACCATCACATCATTGGAGCATCTCTGGTATACCTCCAAATGTTTGCTATAGGAGCGGGCTCGACATCATATGATGAGATATTTCCATTGAAATACAAGAATGTGCCTGTGATGATAGACGCATATTATTGAAATGTTTGAACGTTCCTTTAAATTTGAAGCGGTTGCCGCAATTTCTGTCGACATTTGGGCTGAATGGGACCTACTCCATTTATAGGGTAGGGTAGTGATGCTATATGGAATGGTAGTGGATGCTACCAGAAACAAAAGATTTAACATTGCAGAACACAGTGGAGTCTTACTGGACGAAGAAGAAAATAACAGAAGAGATGAAGAATGAAGAACTACAAGACTTAGTTTAACTTAAAGGATTTATATAGTAACTAGTTAAAACATGTTGAATGTGTAAGTAGTTGCGTTAACTTATATTTATTCTCTATAAAACATATTTTACGTAAACCTGTCGTGTGTGATAAATCGTGTAAGGAATAGTGATAGTGATTTATTTATTATCTTATTAAATAACTCCTGTTAATTAATAAGATAATGATGCGTGCAAATTTCTTTCATGTTCTAAATCACGAGACAATTACGAATGTAATTGATAGCCTTCAGATAAATGTTATCTAATCGCACCCCGCGTATGCTATATCGGCTAAATCATATATTTGTTATTGATACGATATAGTTCGTATAGTGAAACTATAAACCTTAGATGTAAGTAGAAATAAATAAATGAGAAGTGTAAAAACATGACTGAGAAAAAGGAGAGGTTTTCACCGTTTCTGAGACAAGTGAGTAATTGAAAGGTTTATTATTATTTTGTATTATTATAATATTTTTGTGTTACAATTTATTTACGTAATATTAGTTAGGTACTTATATAATTATGAAAGAAATAAATGGTTAAAATTTTGGTACAAGTCATTTCTTATCGCGTGTCACGCTGGTGTCATGATTTATTTAAGTCGCCAATACGCATCTGACGTGACTTCTACGACTGCAGCTAGCTCGCAGCTGCAGTCGACTACACACTACCACACCAAATAGTCAGCTAGAATTTCCTCACCATGTTTTCTTTCACCGGAAGCAAGTAGTACCTACTCGATGATGAAACAAACCAAGAAGTGACACGAGTAGAGCTCTGAGACTCGTCAGTTCACAGCTTCTTCATTCACCAACACTGATTCATTAGTTTTTCCCATCGTAAATCATACTGTAAACAAGCCATAAGTATTTAATCCACTTTCATTATTTAACTATCAAATAATCTGAATTTATCGATTACAATAATAGATCTATTACCTTTATTCAGTAATGCAGCAAACAGGTGGATCAGTTCCGATGATAAAAGACGAAATGTGTCCATACAAACAAACTTTGCAATGAAACTCAATGTCTTTCTGGACTAAGAATCTGGTCGGTTATGGTCTGGTCTAATCTTCCGAGACCTTGAAGTTTCAAAAACTCACACTTCATTTACTTAGGTTTTGTCTACCCTTATTGTAACAATTTCATCTAATCCCGACCATTTGATTTTACATGAGTGAGTACCAAAAAATCATCCTCATTCATAGTAAAGATAGGTGGAATAGAGAGAATTGGTTTCATTTTAAGATTTATTTTCACGCTGACCCTATGCTTCATCACAGCCCCAAAAACAACCACAAACACGAGAATAAGAGAGTAGAGTTTGACAGAAGCCTCACAATGTATCTCTTTCTCCTCGTATAATCTTGTAGATGACTCATGAAGTACTTACCAGTATACCGTTCTTCCAGTGTTTCGTGACGGGAGCAGTGTGCTGCAACATCGTGGGCCACGGCTGCACGCTGGGCTACCCAGGGATCTTGTTACCGCAGCTGAAACTGCCAGATAGCACCATCACACTCAGCTTAACCGAAGAATCTTGGCTAGGTCTGTATGACTATATTCCTTACTCAATCCAGCCTGTAAAAACTTGCAATAAAGATCAGCTCTTACCTAATAATTTTAATTTTTTCGAATCGAATTGGCGGACTGGAGTTAGAATTTTATAACTCAAAACGCCGCGCCGGTTACAGGGATTTAAAAGGATGATGATATCTTGCAGCGGCGGTGACGGGCATCCTGCTGCTGGTGGGCAGTTTCGTGGCGCCGCCCATCATGTCACACTTCGGACGGAAGGCCGTGCACCTAGGACTCACCGTGCCCAGCCTCGTGGGGTGGTTCATCACTATCTTGGCGACAAATTTTGAGGTAACAACTTATATAACCAATTTACCTCTGATTCTAAGGCACGAGTTGATAACTTATTGCGACTAGAACCCATTGACCCAGAACGTTTCATGTTACAAGCACTTGATTATATACCTTCCATTTACAGATGCATTTAATCGGAAGAATCCTGCAGGGTCTATCCTTCGGCATGATGATCCCCGTCCGCTCCGTCCTCATAGGAGAATATACCAGCCCCAAGAACCGAGGTGCCTTCCTCACTCTCCTGGCCTTAGCTCAAGGTTTCGGCATTTTTTACGTCCATCTTCTAGGTTCTGTCACTGATTGGCAAAGGACAGCCTTAATCTGTGTGTTCTTCCCATTCTTCAGCCTCATCATGACTATCTACGCTCCAGAATCTCCAAGCTGGCTCGCTTCGAAACGAAGATACGACGAATGCAGAACTGTTTTTAGATGGCTGAGAGGTTATGATGAAGATGATGAATTAGAAGAGATGATACACGCAAGGATACTGATAGAAAAGGCGGCGAATGTAGAAAATAAAACAAAAAATAATGTTTTCAAGCAGGTAGCATCGACTATAAAGAAGAAGGAATTCTACAAACCTAATCTATTGATGATATCAGCTTTCTGTATGATCCAGTTCGTTGGTGGCACAACCATGGCGGCGTACTCACCGGTAATAATAAAATTGATCGTCGGACCTGAAGCTAACGCCAATTTCTGGATGATAGCGTTGGACTCGCAGCGAATCGTGTCTAACTCCATTGCAGTGTTCGTTATAAACAAGGTGAATAGGCGTACAATGATGTTTTCTTCGGGAGGACTATGTGTGTTCAGTCACTTGGCGATTGCCGTCTATGTCTACACCAGGAAGCATGGTATGCTCCAATATGATGCTATGTGGCTCCCTCTATTACTAATCAACATGCAATTTTTCACAGTGGCCGTGGGCATGATTCCTTTGCCAACTATCATTGCAGGAGAAGTGTTCCCCTTGCAGTATAAGGCTATAGGAGGCACCATCAGTACTCTATCGCTTTCTGCGTTCATGTTTTTAGCTTTGAAGACGTTCCCAATATTATCCAGAAACGCAGGAATCGACGGAACATATTTTGTGTACGCGGTAGTAATAACGTTGAATTTGGTGATAATTTGGTTCCTAATGCCAGAAACTAGAGGCAGGACTTTGCAACAGATTGAGAATGAGTTTAGAGGGGGCAGGTTGCAAACTGTTGAGGAGAAAGGGACTGAGTTGGACCCAATTGTTGTGAATTATAAGAGGAGAAAGTCTGAGCGAAGATGCAGTAGTCCTTTGTTGCATTAGTATTAACCTAGAAGAACTTAAGTCCTATGAGCAGATTTTAATAGGAGCAAGGACAAATAAAGACAGGTTCGTGACTGTCTTATTATAAGGACCAAGTCAAAATGTTTCAAACCTTGGTCCATTATGGTGTCAAGGTGGAGGGATCAAACTGATACTGTTCCCTGAAATATTCTTTCAGTGCCCTCCAGGTGCAATGTTGCAGCTCGAAAATCTTTATTTTATTAGGAATGTTCAAGGCTCGTTTCACCAGTTTCTCATAAAATATCATATTATAATCTGACAGATAAACTAACCTGATCTGTCTGAATAAATCAGTTAGCCCTATTCAACACTTGTGAACCACAATTTTTAACGTTATCTGTCCGATATGTAACATTATTATTCGATATGTAACATTATTATCTGATTATTAGACACTTTATTAGCAAGCGGTGAAACAGGCCCTTGACCAGCTGAGATTTTTATCTGAGTTCATATCACAAAATAGGGAGAAGTATAACAAAGAGTTTTGGACGAAAAAAAGAAAAGAATAAAAGACGTGATTTACACTCAATTGTTCTAAGTTTGTATAGAATATACTGAGGTTAGTGATTGTATCTCAAATACTCAAGATAAGAGTGAAGTGTTTGTTAAGACAATATGTATTGATAAGGTATGCATTTAGGCGTAGGAAGGATGACAGGTGGAAGAACATTTAGGTAAAATGTCTCTTTGGTCGAGTATTTTATTACCATGAACACCTAAAGAATATATTGTTTTGTATCTATGTGTACGGTACAGTACAGGTAATACAGGTACGGTACAGGTAATATTAGTAATGGTAAGTAAAATGACTATGAACGATTGTGTGTACTAAATTTAACTGCTAATACTGACATGATCGCTTCAAATCATGTTTGTTACATATTTTCTGTATATATCTCTCTTTTGGGAATAAAGAATATTTTTATTGTATTGTGTATGATGGCTATCCTGAGTTTGCATTTTTTAATATTAACAATTCTAGTATTAAAATTAGGATCTTCTGCCATATCTTGGGTCATTGAAAATTTGTAATAAGGGTAACTAAATCTAGATATAATAAAAAACCATTATTTTCTATAATGTTCTATATTATTTGGTACACGATACAGGCCGACCGCCCAACCGTAGGACACACCGAGAGCGGCCGCACGGTTGGGAGGTCGGGGACACACTTAGCCTAACTTATGTACAACAAATTCATACACACTCCGACCGTAAAAACTTCAGATCAGCTTGGAAAACCCCATTACGATGACAGATTTAAAATATAGAAAATAAGTTTTTGAAAATAATATTCAAAAATAATAATATGAATTTCCAGCTCACCCGAAAGTTGAAAATATAAAATTTATGATACAAGATAGCGCACATACACGAAAACAACATACATACAATTACGAAGTACATAAATATTAACTTCTTCGTAGTAACAAACATGTCTAATGCTATTGTTTACTCATAAAAGAATGCATGCAAAATCGTAGATTCTCCCGTTGTCATTATCGCTGAATATAACTTATCTGTGCATCTTTAATCAAAAATATACTTTTTGTTTTTTAATGCTGTTTCGGGGTGTCCCAAGCGTGTGATGTCGTCTCGTCGAGAGATCATTATTTTATTAAAAAGGCGAAACTAACAATTTTATACAGCCATTTTGTAAAACGGGCGACGCGGCGTGTACCTTTCATACAAGCTTTTAGATTTTAAATTTTCGAATATTAATCAATCGATTTTATAAATTTTTACCCTAATGATTTTCGATATAAAACGTTAATATTCTTTCGTAGAATAATATGACATGTACGGCAGTTCAAAAATCTTAACATTAAAAATTTTTTCTCTTATAAAATTACTCTGAAAATTAATAAAATGCCACATTTACTTTCACACATGCCGAAAATTGCCAATCCTTTTAGTCATTTGGTCAACTTCCATACTCTCAGTTTAGCTCAGCAGGCTTACCATCAACTTTTACAGAACGATTCCAATGCAACTCAGTTCAATTTAGGAACCTAAAATGAATCGCATTCATACAAAAAATTAAGTCGATGATAGTATGAATTTGCGATGCAGATCAGTTTAGGTCGTAAAGTGAATCGCGTTAAGAGATGGTGGTAACCCCCCAGCTCAGTATATCTCATAATTATCTTTCATGTGCAGTAATGAATGATGATGTGTTTTGTTATTACATCCTGTGTTTATTATTGGGTATTTAATACGATATGTAATGTTTATACATAACGCCAGCCCCATAAACTTAATGAACGAGAGGAACTCACTGTTCATAAATATAAGGTTACACATCCGCAACCGACCGTTTTTAAATGTCTAGAACTAAAAAAAAAACAATCAAAAATTGGACTACATCGCAATGGCTTAAGCTATATTGCTAACCTGTTCGGTCATTTTCTGTTACGATATAACATTTAATATATTTCATATATTTTATTAGACAATAATTGTTCTAATTCGTATAATAATATTTTCAGAATATGACGAAACAGGTACTTTAATTTTGCTTACAAACTTTGTCATAGCGCTCCGAATACGTAAAAAAAATTAACAAATCGAGATGCTACTTTAATCTCCCGCAATAAGGCCCATTTTTCAACGTCGTATAATTTAGATCACTTACAACATAACATTTAAAAAAAATCATGATTACAACCGCTCTAAACCGATAGATGTATATCGCGTCTTTATTTCATTATCTCAAATGTATTTGTCCATTAATAAAACGATTTATTGAGAAATAAGACTGATGGCATTGATAGCATAAGTTTTAGACACGTCAACATGCGTCGATATGCGCTGTATGTAATTATCATCTAAATCAGTTCCAAGGCGTCGTGTCTATAAATTATCTTATCAATGTCCGATTCATACACATACATTTTGAGTTAAGGTACGGTCAAACCAGTCCGTTGTATAAAGACAACCGCCTTTATTATGTGTAAATGGTAATTCTATCTCTATGGTCACCCTGGCTGTGCAACCAATGGCTGGACAGTCTGTGACCGCGCGGGGCAGCCATTGGTTAGGTCCGCCATTAGTTAGTTTGGTGTAAATGCACCTCAAGACGAACATGCAAGTGATTTCATTCACGCGATTCTAAAGTACGTTTCAAAAGCAGGCGGAAAGAAGTACAATGACATGTTATCACAATTCTACTCCATTCATTACTCAGAAGATAGCGGGAACTTGACCAGACCATGCGTCATAAAACTATTTTGACGTCACATACAGCATCATTACTGATTGGTTTGACCATACCCTCAGCTTACGCCAAGTTAGCCACACGTTTTGAATGGTAAATCTCACCAAAGACTAACGAAGACGAGTGAACCCCCAAATGTACATCAGCTACAGTAATATTTACAGTTCAATACAAAAACCTCTGCGGCATTAGAAATTTAACGACAGAAATTAGTTATACAAGTTTTCTACAAAGCGTTCGACTGCGTTTGCATTTCCTACGAAATTGAATTCCAATGATTAATTGAGATAAATTACAATACGAAACAATCTATTTTTATTTGGTTAATCTATTTTTTACGAAAACGTAATAATAAGACTACAAAAAAACAAAGAAAAACTAATAACACGTGAGTATTATAGTTATGTAACATTTATCTTTGGGACTTGTATTTTGTAACATGATAATTTAAAAAAAACTGTAAATCAATTTCTAGTAAATGCGAACGCAGCGTAAATTACAGTCAAGTGAATTATATAAAAAAAATCTAATAAATAATAGTCTTACATCGCAACTCAGTGCTCAATCACAAGTGACAGTAGACAAATGGAGCTTCGTCAAACGCTTACACTACCACTTCCGAATATTTTAAATTTATCTCTTTTTATTAAAAAAATATTTACAAATTCTCTTTCTGATATTAACCGCCGATTCTATCCGTACAAAAATTTCGCTTACGCTGCTATGGTGGTATTGCCAAATGCAGTTAATAACGGAGTTTGACCTTTAAATTTTTTTATTATATTTATTTAGTATATTTTATTATTAATACACGCAATGAAAATATGAGACGAGCCGCGTATTACTTATAGGCATTTTAGTATTTTTTAGGCAATCAACAAATATCACCTTATTTCGCCGCTAGGGGCGTTGGTGTTGCGAAACAGGCGTTGTTTTCGAACAAATGTTGACATTTGTGTTATGAGCACGTGCGCGGGACATGAGCAAAACTCAAACGTCAAAATTTTGCGGCGAATTCACTGGCGACAGCCGCCATCCATGTCATGTTTCATTAAAGTAACTTTAAAAATGTGGTTTAATTGATAAGAATTTACCCAGTCCTTAAGACCGTGAGTACAAATCCTGAATTAAAAAAAAAAACTCTAATGACAATGAATAGGTCAATGTCCTTATTGACACTTCATTTGGCACGTACTATACGGTAAATCTCCAAAATGGCCTTCCAACCTCCTACAGTACAGAAGTAAACAAGTACATTAATTTCAACAACAAATAGCTATGATTTAGGGGATGAGATTGCGAACGTGTCAAGAGAGCTTGCTGCCTAATGCACACGAAAAACCTTATTCTTTTAATTTAAAAGCAGAGCTCTTTTCGATGACATTCTCATACGTAAAATGTATACTTATTGGGAAATTGACAAAGAGATTATAACTATGACCAAAACTGATTTGGCTTGAAATGTGTTGGACCCTGACCAAACTACCCTACCCCTAACGCTGGACTCAGTATTTTATTAAAATTATTTATTTGAATGCATTTGACGACAGGAAGCAAAAGATCTGAGGCGGTTCATTCAAACTAAAAAAATGCAAATCCACTAGGTGTCAATAAATATCCAACCAATACAACATCAGTAAAAATTTATAATTATCAAAAGGAGTTAGAGTGTTGTACCCCACACGGGGTAGACAGAGCCGAGCGTTAAAGTGACGTGATACTGTATCTGTTAAAAGTCAAGGTCATACAAAACTACTTGACACGTTCTTAACTTTTGGGGGCGGGTAACGTACACATATTTATTGTGACCGAGCGGTAGAAATATCTTCCTCTAGGGTCCTTAGGGCGCACATAGTCGACATAGTGGTTATAAAACGTTTTATGACCTATTTTGTCTCTTTTTTTTTCCAACAAACTTTGACAAAGTGTAACAAAGACTAATTTCAATAAGTTACTTTTTGTAGTGTATTTTGGAAATAACTTCCGCAGCGCATATCTGATTAAATGGTTAAAAGATCGCTGCTCTTTATATGTGTGATATCTATGTACTTTTATTAACGATTTCATTTTGCAAATAAAAAAATACGCGGACAAATATCTAACCAGAGAGATGTTTTGCTAATATAACTTTGATAAAGACAACAAACGTTACATAACCATTATGTAAGTGCTGTTTTACATCTAACTGTAATTTCAACCACTCGGTAGACAATATCTACAACATCAAATATATTTCTGACTACTGTCGATCTATTGTTAAGTAACAATGAAACAAGTATGGAATTAATTCTAATAAATCTGATATATTATTTTGCTGTGTGTTACTAACAAGCTCGTTTAGCAGATTGTGAATCACGAATGGCGATTTCAAGCCTTGTGTCTTTCCCACGTTATCAAATACTCGTGCTTAGTTTTCCTGTCTCAGTGCAGGCAAATAAAATTATCTGTTTCCACAAATATTTGTATGCGGTTCTTGATGAGATATGCTTGTCTCTGTTCATTTGATCCACAACTTTTAGTGGGGGCCTTTGAGTGTTGTCCCGTTTATTTTCAGCTGATGTAACAATGGAAATGCATACACACCAGCAAGCTAGTCTATCTAGCGAAGTCTTGATATTGGTATAAATTTGTAATGGTCAATTCTATAGACCATTTTGGTCGAAATCGTGCGTTCATGGAATTTAGTCATTTGATACATTTTAGAACATTATTATTTAATTTTAATTCGAGTTTTGAAGGTGCAGTGAATTCCCGTACTATGTACTTTAGATTTTTGTTAATAACATGAATAGTTATTATTCCAATATTCACAAGCTGTTACAATCATATACTATCAAGTGTACTGCACTCTCATGGTTCATTCTTTCTCTTTCCACCCAAAGGAGGCTGGAAGAAATTGCCCTTGCGCTCATTTAATGTTTAAACACATTGTTTATTTTGTAAATGGTGCATTAAACAGTTCAACTATCCGTCTTCCCGGGAATATCTCACTTGAATTATGCCACAAAGATGCAGTAACATTGACACTTACATACTCTGTTACTCCTCGTATATAACTTTCGCTTTTCGCCAGCACATAACACTGTAAACTCACAAAAAGTTTCACAATAACTTTCACTGTTCCACTCGTGCGTTGAATCTTGTGATATCTTATTGGTCGTTGTTCCTGCGGCCTGCGCAGGCGCCGCAGACGTACTCGTCGTCGTCGCGCAGCGCAGCGCGGGAGAGCCCCACGCAGTGCATGTGGAACCACTGGTCGCAGCCGCCGTCGCACTGCACCCAGTCCACTTCCTTGCCTGCAATTCAAATAAAAACCATTTAAAAAAACAGCTATTTTGAATCTTTGTAGTGTGTTATAAAAAAGTTAGTTTTGTCGAATTAACTAATTACATTTGATAATGCAAAAGTTATTAAGAAACAGTTAAATATATAAGACTCCTTTGGTGTTCTCACCTACCACATCCGAAATCCTGAAAATAAATCTATTAATTATGAAAACTCTGTTCTGATTTTGACCTACCTGACGTCAACCCTCTTACCTTTATATAAGACTCGAGATTTATTCATTTATTTTGGCACATAGCAGTAAGATTATTGCAAACATAAACATCAACCAGCATAATATATATTTTACCAAAACGACTAGTTCATATTGAATATATACCTTTTGACTATGTACATTATGTACTTATTATTAGAAAGAAAAAAAAAAACAATGTAAGAAACAATAATGGTAAGCCGATCTGGCATGATAGGGACCAACACTGTTCAAATGAGTTCCTTTCGGCATTTCTTCTCAGCAGTGGTCGTTCCGAAATGCCAGTAGTATATAACTATAAATATTGACGAGAAAAAGTGTTCAGAAATTAGACCTTCACAAGGTCTAATTTCTGAATAAATGATTTGAATTTGAATTTGAATAAAACTAACCAGTGGGCCTGAGACAGTCAGCGGCCGCGCAGTCCTCATCATCGTCAGCGGACGACTGCGACGACGAGCTGCTGCGCCGCGCGCTGACGCCGCGCCGCGTTCCCGAGGCTGACGCGGACGACGTCGCCGACGTCGCCGCCGACCGCTGACCTGGTAATTAATGGTAAATATAATATACATTTGTCCACCACGGCACTGGTTGACGTAAGTCAAATTAAATAATTTATTTTATGTGATTTACGTCACAGGACACCAGGTCTCCGCCTCAAGAACAGTCACAGAAATGTAAATTTTGAGAATTAAAATAATCTACTTGGTTAACAGCTTTTTAGTGTATTAATAGAAATAGGTTTACATGTATACTACGCTGGCCGCCTAGAATCTAAAAAGGAGTAAGTGAAAATGTGCGTTCCAGATTCAAATATTTTTCTTTGTTGACAATTGATTTCTATGTTAGGATAAATTCAGAGCTATGTAATGTTATTTTTATATTTTAAATAATAATGTCTCGCTTACAAATACCAACGTCGCTGTTTTATTTTACACAACAACAAGCAATCCAGCAAGAAAAAGTTAAAATACACCAATATTTACTGCACGGGCTCGCAGAGGACTTTGTCAAGTATTGGTGTTGTACACTACTCAACGTTAATGTAATTAAGTAATACGGGTTGAAATAATTTATAAATTTTAAGGCTTAATCACATTCGAAATATTTAGAAAATTATAAAAAAACATACTTGTGATATAATGTTTTCGGGTCCTCATAACAAAACAAAACACAACTTACCGCGCCTGGCTTGCCGCCCGCTCCTGGCGAGCGTGCGCTTGCGCCGCTCCTGGCGCGCCATGTAGTGCTTGCGCATCATCAGCCCCGACCCCGACGACGCTCCCTGCAACCAACCACATTTACTATCTACTAACTCAACTGCACGCCATACGACATACCCAAGTGTATGTCTAGGTAACATATAAATATCCATTCATGATAACTTGATGTCTGTAAATGTTGTAAACACCTAACAAACATACCTGTTTCCTATTTAAATAATTTGTGGTGGTGGCAGAGCCTCGTTTTAACGTTGTCTTGGGAACGGCTGCGGCTGTAAACAAAACAAACAGATGATAAATCAACCGAAAGTTTAAACGCTAATAACACATTATGCTGCTTATCTATACTGTTGTTCTAAAGAGGAAAGCGTTTGTGAGTTTAAGGCGGATAATCTCCGAAACTACCGAACCGATTTCAAAATTTCTTTCATCATTAGAAAGGTACATTATCCAAGATTGCTATAGGCTATAAAACATTTTTTTCTCAAAATTCCCACGAAAGCGAAGCCCCGGACAACATCTAGTATCTGATAAAAGCGAAAGTCAGAAACGTCTAGCGTTGGTTGGATGTGACTAAGCGGGTGCTGCTGGTGCGGCTGCCGCTGCGGCCGCTTGCGGCGCCCCGCGTCCAGCACGCGGCAGGTCTGCGACTGCTGCTGTAGCATCAGCTCAGTACTCACCGTGGAGCCCCCGGCTCCTCTTGAGCGGGTGCTGCTGGTGCGGCTGCCGCTGCGGCCGCTTGCGGCGCCCCGCGTCCAGCACGCGGCCGGCGCGGCGACCCTCGGCCGCGCGCGCCGCCCACACCGCCGACCAGATCTGCGACTGCTCCTCTAATCGGACCTAACAGTAAAAATAAACAATTGAAAAATGCGCTGAAAAAACGTTGTCACATTGTGGCCTTACTCTATTGAGCAGTCGCCGTCTGTCATTTGGACGTCCGTCGACAGATAACGCGTAACGTCAACGTCGAGGAACGTCAACAGACGTCAATGTTAAAACCTCAGAAAATAATCGGAGCGGAGCATGCCGGTGCTGCAATGTACTGCGTCCTCACAAGTGAGTAATGAGGCATGACTCAAAGGTGGTAAAACACGTCAATTCAATGCATATTAAGTCCACTCACCTAAACACCTAAGGCTTTGCTATAAACATGATGTGAAATACTGAACAATAAGTAAATATGCAAAGTATATTATGCTCCAAACAAATTTACGCCGCGAAATAAATAGAGCCGAGGGGTTGAGGTTGAAGAATGAAAATAGATAGAAAAAACAGAACCTATCTTCTTTCTCTCTCTCACTCACGATTAGTGGTGTTTGCATTAGTTATAAAGAAAAAAAAAACCACTTTCATGTTTGACTTATAATTATCTGGCATGTAAGAGCGTCGCTATTGTTGATTAAATTAGAAAAGGAATTTATTTTTTTTCGTATCCCGCCAACCTCTAAACGCGCATGCGCCGCCCAAAATCATATCATTTGACGTTGACAATCCTAAACGTAAACATCTGACATCCTGTAAACATGCAAGCGGGCCTAATGCCAGCCCCACACTGTCGCCAAACTCAGACGTGCGTGAGCATTGTGTACGAGTGCTTTTATTTACCGCAACGAAAAACCAGCAGCTTGCATTCTTAAAAAATAGATATATCAATGGGTTACAAGAAGCAAAGTATAGGTTCCCGCTGGTAATGAATGTATACCGAATCCGGCAAAGTTTGGCAAAGTGTTCGATGACATTCCGGAGCTGGCATAAGAGTTCTAAAAATAATATAAGATGATAACCTCGAGTAAATCTCCTTCCAGCATGAGATCCTCCAGCTTGTGCAGCAAGCCGCCGGGCACGCGCGCGCCCGGCGACCGCGGCCGCGGCGAGGCGCTGTACGCGTGCTCCACGCTCGCCGACGACCTGCTGCAATGGTATACTCTTCATTGCTCCATTTACAGGATAAACATCTTTATTCCTTGCGTCCGTCTGTCTGTATGTTGACGACCTCGAGACGACGAGGTCCCGGGTTCGATCCCCGGTCGGGTCATGATGGAAAATGATCTTTTTCTGATTGGCCCGAGTCTTGGATGTTTATCTATATATGTATTTGTTATAAAATATGGTTTCTTTGAGTTAGTATCCCATAACACAAGTCTCGAACTTACTTTGGGGCTAGCTCAATCTGTGTGATTTGTCCTAATATATTTATTAATATTTATTTATTTACGAATAAATAGTGCTATTGCTGAGGAAGATTTACGTGTATTTAGTCATTACTCGAGCATTTATGTCTTTACTCGAACGTTCAAACATAAGTATAAACTTGATATAAAGTTCAAGGTGAATTTATAGCGAAACTGAACAAAAATAGTAACTGTATTTCAAACAAAATATATTAAAATCAAGAATTTCTTCAACGGGAATGTTATTGGTGTAAAATTAATCCTCAGAAATGAGGAATGAATACAACATTAAAGTTAAGTACATTTGGATTTATAGTAAAATAACGTGTCTTGTACTAAACATACCTAGAATTTTGTGACGTATTGTGTGCTTCGTGCGCTCGCCCCGTCGCCTTCTTCAGTTCTGCGTTCAGTTTGTCTGCTTTCTCTCGATTCGTCTGATAAAAACAAACTTATTTAAAGACACGTAGGGAATATATGTTTGGTGCATATGGTAATCAGATTTTTGAAGAACATGGATCGATTTTGATTGGAATAATTAATAACGGTAAGCCCTTCTGTTGAATGTAAATTTATAAAATTTAAATTATTTAATATTAGAAAGTTATTAAATCAAGTAATTTATTCAGAAATTATTATACTTTATATAATTATACTTCTTGACGTCAATTTTTATATGAAATAGTTATTTCTCAACACACACAAGCTACAAATTACAGGCATTTCGGAACGACAGCTGCTGAGAAGAAATGCCGAAAGAAACTCATTTGAACAGTTTTGGTCCCCATCATGCCAGAAGGGCTCCACAATTTTTGTTTCTTATATGTTATGTTAATAATATATACTTTTTTTTGTATTCACGATTAATAGTTACGTTGGTGATAGAAATAAAGGTTATTTTAATTGAATAGAAGTGTCAATATGTCGAGTAGAAGTAGTGCACCTGCGCATGCGGCGGCGGCGGCGGCGGCGGCGACGGCAGCCAGCCGGCCAGCTGCGCCCGCGCCGCGTCCTGCCAGGCCATCGCGCGCTCCGTCACGCACTGCAGCGCCTCGCCCTCCGCCAGCCGCACCGGCAGCTTCTGCAGCCACACCTGGGGGGATATGTTTATATTACTGCGTCAACGCTCAAATGTCCAAATGTAAACTTGTTAATCCGCATAAAAACATTCGAACACGTGTATAACAAACAACTCACCAACAAAGCCAGTATGCGATCCAGCCTCGGCCGTTTGGTCCTCACGCAGTCCGGGCACAGGAACTTGGGTTCGGCTGAGAAGGGCAGCTCCGTGCGTTCAGGTGAAGATTCCCTTTCTTCGCCGGCGTTCGCGGCCGTTACGCAACTTGCTGTGGAATGAAACATCAATTTTAAAAACATATTTTGTTGATTTCATTAACTTTATCAAGCCCAAATGAAAAAGACTAGAGTTATTTTTTTACCTTCCGACTTTTACGTATTTCCAATACTCATTTAACTTTTTCTTTTTCAATAAAAGATATGACTATTATAGTCATTACTTACTATAATAATTAAAAAATCTTTATTCAAATATCTTAATAGCTATGTTATATTACAATATAGTATATCTATAATCTACAGTTTAACCTGTAACCTTTTCCTTGTCCATTTAGCAACATACTCACAATGGAACCAGTCCTTGCAGAGTTCACACTGCGTCATCACCCCGTACTGCCGCTTCTGGCACATGCAGAAGGTGACGCCGGCCGCGGGCGGAGCCCTAACTTCCTTGCGCATGTTGCGTGCTCTGTAATAACACAATTGTTTGAATATTTTTTTTGACAAATGTCAAGAACGCAATACAAAATGTAACAGTTTATTTTTGATTATAACATGAAATCAAATGTTTTATTGTATGGTTTATATAGGAAGGCTTTTGTTCAGTGGTGGGACATGCTATAGCTGAAAAAAATTTAGGTATGCTTATGAGAGCTACGGGCTCGTGGGGATTCGGTTTTTTGAGGTATTTTTTATTGGGGGTGGAGTATTTCATTTACGTGAATTCTATCATAATTTGATCAAAATATGAATTGGCAAGGTTGCTGGCGATTTCACGTAAAGTGGGATTTAGATAGA
This sequence comes from Plodia interpunctella, assembly GCF_027563975.2. Classification (NCBI taxonomy): domain Eukaryota; kingdom Metazoa; phylum Arthropoda; class Insecta; order Lepidoptera; family Pyralidae; genus Plodia; species Plodia interpunctella. The sequence continues at coordinate 6,649,807 of NC_071316.1, forward strand.
CGAATGATGATGAAGAAGAAGAAATTCGATGCTACCAGCAGATTAATGGGCAGCCCGCCCATTAATCGCGGATTTTTTTTTAGCATTTTAACCAATTCATGTAAGACAAAGAAAAAAGTGCGTTTGTTGGTAGAGATACCCATCCCCCTTTTTGATATTTGCTGAACCGTCTACCCCCACTTGAGTATAAAGCCTCACCTGAGCTCCTTGATAGCGGCCAACTCCCTGTGCTCGGCCTGCTTGAAGGCGGCCACGATCTCTGTGGGCGTGGAGTCCTCGCTGAAGTTCCTCAGGAATAGCCCCGCCTCCAGCGACGACGGCGGCGGCGACCCCGCGCCCGCCCCCGCCGCCGCCCCCGCCCCCGCCCCAGCCCCCGCCCGCCCCCGGCGTCCGCGCGCCGCAGCGCCTGCGCCTGCGCACGGCGCCGTGCGCGGCGACAGCGCCTCCAGCAGGGAGTACGGCCAGTTCTGCTCATTCATACATATGTTAGGACTAATCACACCGATTGAGCTAGCCCCAAAGTAAGTTCAAGACTTGTGTTATGGGATACTAACTGAACCATACTATATTTTATACAAAATGGAACCTAGACCCGTCGTTTAACTGGTTGTCCGTCTGATTGTACCACGGAAACGTAACTAAGTATTTATGGCCTAAAATTATGTATTATAAGTTAAGTTTGAAAGTTATTTATTGTAAATACCACATAATCATCAAAATGAAATTGAGAATATGATTTTTTTGATATAAAAAATCAATAACAATTATTATAAATGCCAAAGTCTGAATATATCTAAGACAATTGTAATACAATTCGGAATCAATAAAATATTTATTCCAAATTCATATTCACTCATAGTCAAACATAGGTAACCGTGAGCGGATACAACAGCCCCTTAATTGTTTGTTTGTAAACTCTTTATTGCACGAAGAAAACACATACAAAGAAAGCAGTGAAATAAAGAAAGAACGCGTACAAAGGCGGACTTATCCCAGAAAGGGATTTCTTCCAGTCAACCAAGTATTTGAAAGGAAAAAATTCAACACACAAAGTGAGGTAGCGTAAGATAAACGTGCAAAGTGAAGAAAAACAAGTACACGAAACATCAAGTATCAACAAGCAATGAAAACTTAAATAAGTATACTTTATTAAAACTACACACAATAAGTACAAAGACAAAATAATAAAAATATAATAAAACCATATATAAATACTAACATAAATAATTAATTATAACACTCAAATATCTGAGGCCTGTTCATAGTGTCCCTTCAGCTGGGATTTAAAAGAGGCAAGTGAAGGACCACCTTTATTTCAAGAGGAAGACTGTTCCAAAGTTAATCATATTATTACTTACGAATAATTTCACATGAAACAAAAAAATAAATTTGATTCTCAATCCAATTATTACACCATTATCATTTGTTGCGACATCTACCACGCCACATGCACAACGGCGCAGATGTAAAAAGCCGACCAAACGCAACGAATAACAAGCCACACAAGTGATCCCCGACTCTACGGACAGATGGCGCTACGATCGACTCACTACAGAAGCTAACAAGCCTAGACCGCGCAGACAGTGCGTTTACGATTGGAAGCATATACACAATCTTCCCTTTGTGACGGTCGAGCTCCCGAAGCTCCCGCTACACAATAACAATATTACTTACATAACTATAAAATAGAAAACATAAAGACCTTTTTAAGGAACATTTCCGCAGCGCCCCTCTTCCAGTCCTTGGCCGACAGCAACGCAGCAGCCAGCTGGTCCTTCTCATACAGCAACAGAGGAATCTGCTGCGCTCGACGAACTAGCGCTTCCACGCTGTGCATGTAGGGGTATAAGTCTTTTGATTGCATTTCTTCCACCTGATGAAAAGAGAGAAAATTCGTTTTAGGTTCAAACTGATCAGATCAATAAAACAATTATGTAGATCATAAACCGATATAGTGAAATGTCGCTTTTTTGATGTCGTCGTGTATGTGCCGCGCTTTTCACTTCGATTGCGAGCAATTTAATAAATAAATATCTCAATATCCGTGAACGCACGCACCTCTTTATCATGGAATTACTGGCTACGTGTTAAATTAGACGAACTTAAAATTTACTTTTTGCTATAAAGCATTTTAATTTATGCTCAAAAGTTTAAAATCTTATTTTAAATTGTAATTTGTGTATTTATGATTCATCATTTTATGTACTTCTCAGTTTATTTATTTATATTAGTTTATATGTACATTAGATGCACTTCATCGCACCACAACGCTCTGTTTAGTATAAACTAACAGTTATATACTAAACAGAGATAGCGAACGCTACATGGCGTAAGTCTACCATTTGTACAAAACTTTATGTAATTAACTAATGCTTAATATCATCAAACTGGGTAAAATGGTCCCAGTATGGGACTGATCACCCGTCTCGTGCTCGTACAGGCGTCCCCGAAAAGTAATAATAATATTATCAAAAGCGCACACACACGAAAGATTTGTTTATACAGAGTGATTTCTTATACGTTGACAATATTTTGTCAACATGCTTAGTCCATGATTCTCGCGAAAAAAATCAGCTGTTCTATACAAAGTTCAATATCTAAGCTGTGAAATTTTCTACGATTTCGGAGTTACTCCCATACTAAAAGTTGTTCAGAATCCTGGACTGAGCGTGTAGACAAAATATTGGCAATGTTTAATAAGTCACCCCGTATAGTGTCTCACCTTAGCCAACCAGTCAGTGGCGTGCGCGGCGGCCAGCTGCAGCGCGTGGTGCGAGGGCAGCGCAGCGTCGACGTCATCGGCCGCCGCCAGCAGCCGCCGCAGCTCCGCCAGCGTCGTGTACTGCGACTCCGGGTCGCGGGGCTTGCTCGTGTCGATCAGCACCGCGCGGGCGCGACTTTCCCAATCCTCCACTTCACCTGGCTCATCGAAAGTTTATCTATGTATTTATCTGTACAGTCAACACATCGACACACCCAAATGGGTGAATTTCACGAGCGTTTTCAACTCCGCCGCGGGTCAGTCATTAGTGTTAAAGTTATTAAATCGTACCATACACAGTAATTAATTTAATTATCCTATTTTATAAATAAATAAACTACTGGTACAATGTTATATAATGGTTTTATAAATGTTTAATTTAAAAAAAAAATTGATTCCTTATTTAAAAAAAATCCGGGCTCTAATGAAACACTACACGCCACGTTCGAATGCTTGTGAAATTCACCCAATACATCTATCAGAGTTTCGTGCAGGATAACTTGAACTGTTGACTGTACTTTACACAACTCTCGATGGTGACATCTTCTTAACCCTAGCCTAATCTATTTCAGAGATACAGCCTAAACATACACTTCGGAGGGGTATAGCATAAACGACCTACAGAAAAGTCATATCCTACAAACTTCATCCGATAGATAAAATAATCGAATATTCGATGTTGTCTACACTTCTTCTTTTCTTCGTTTCGAATCATTAATACCTATATTATACATATGTGGGAATAGAATTTTTTGTATGGTAACACTAGCTGTTAGAGTTCTTCCTGTGTCCAAGTCAGTTGTCACTGTCAGTGTGTGAAAAAGAGTTATCGCTTCGTATTTTTTCCATGAAAGTGACAGTTGAAGCAAGACAGTTGGTGAGCCATTGACTGGACAGCACCACAGTCGCAGAATTTATGGCTAGAGAAGCCCCACTTCTCCCGACATCTCCCAACAGCAGTCTAGAGTGTAATTAAAAATTCCCAAGGGTATGTAACAACTTTGGGAACTTCTCAGCAAAAATGAAATCGGGATGAGAATGAAAAATTGAGATATTTTATATCATACTAGCTAATATAGTATATAACAGTGAATTATACCCCTTAACCTTCCTCAGGAATCTATTGGTGAAAATCGCATGAAAATCCGTGCAATAGTTTTTAAGTTTATCGCGAACAGACAGGCGCAGTAGAGGACTTTGTTCTATTGTAAGGATGATGATACTTTGCTTACCGAGTATGAAAAAAATAATAAATCACTTACCCTTTAGTTTAAATAATAATGCCCTCTCCATTTCCACCCTGTGGTCTGGTACCACATTGGCGGCGTCCTGTAACAAACATACTTTAATGTTTACTATATGTATTATGGAAAAAGTATTGTGAGAACTTGAATATGTAGGTGTGTGTGAAAAAGGATGCCAATCAATAACACAAAACCGGACGTTTTTCGTTGAAATTTCAGTTGAGGTGAAAAAAATCCTTTCTCCAAAATGCCACTTTCTCAAAATGTCCCCATGCCTGAAAAGTCCCTTTTTGGATTGTCACTGCCACAGAAAAAACTACCATACCACAATAAGGCAAAATCGCTGAAAATCAATATTAGTTGAAGTCATTTTTGTATTGCAAACTTTTTAGTGAACTGATATTTTGGGGAAAAGAAATTTTGCGTCATTGTCAGAAATTGTAACGGCCGTACCTGTAAGAGTTTGTCGATGACCTCAGGGGTCAAGGTCGCGCAGTCGGCGCGGTATGTCCTGACGTCCTCGATGAACTTGACCTGCTGCAGCCGAGCCTGCAGCGGCGGCAGCTGCGGCAGGACGATGCACAGCTGCGACCCCAATTCTACCACCTGTTACATAATAGTTTTATGAACTTTCTTGTTCATAAACGAAATATGCAAGAATTTTAATCGCTATGGCGTGCACACATAAAAAACAAATTTGTAATTATGTAAACTCAGATTCCTAGCCAGATCAAGTCGACCGCGCGAATGAATAAGTAGCAGATATCTGCAGTAAAAAGATATAAGTTTGAATTGCAGATTTTACTTTGATTCTTTGTTTAAATTTTAAAAGGGAAATTCACGTGGTCATACGCGTGGGCTAAAGCTGGATTATTGGTAAAGATGTTACCTCCTCGAGTTCCCTAAGGTAGGAGGGCTCGAATTTATCCAAATCCTGATTGAGCAGCTCTGTCGCTCGCATCTCAAACTCTGATGTTTGTCGGAGGACCTCTTTTACTGCTGACCCTGAAGTAAATTACGATGATTAGTGGCGGATTCAAAAAACAAAATTCTATTGTAAATTTTTTTTTTACAAATTTTTGTTGACGACAGAAGATAAGCTTTTATTGTTATCAGAGAGATCTTATTGCATTCAAAGCATGAAAAAATAAATCATATCCGTGCAGTAAACCGTTGAGGAGTTACTTCGTCGGGTGCCGTTCCTGGGTGCAGCATAAGGTCATGCTTATCATAATAAAGCATTGCCATCCAAACCAAAATTTTAGCTCAACCGCTTGAAGATATCTGCTTGTAAATTGAGTTACAAGACTCCGAACATACATAAATACATTGCAAGTTAAATAAAAGCTTGTAAAAAAAGGAATTATTCACATTATTTCGATGATCAACCAACATTACAGCATCAACAGTCAACACCCTTCTTTTCAGAACCGGTATTTAGAGTTCCATTTTACCTTCAGGCAGCACACACGCCAGGCCGTCTATCTCAGCCGCGAACAGAGTGAGCTCGTGTAGCGTCAGCCGGTACTTGGGGTCGTGGTGTCGAGTCCTGGTCCTCATCTTGTTGAGGTCCAGTTGAGCGATCACTGAAGCGCATTTTTCTGCGTCCTCTATGGCCGTTTCAAGCGCGCGAACGAGCTCCGTTTTTGGCATCTGTGCAAATGAGAAATTAATTTTTTGCACATAGATATCGAGAAGTTTTCTTAATATATATATTATATGATAAGTTATATAGGTATCAGGAATAGAGGAAATGACATACATCACTTATTGACGTCAAAAAATTATTTAAACTAAGTCTACTGTCGATTTCCAAAGCGCAGGTGAAGAAGCGGCGCAACAAACTTCACCGCGGTCTTTTTTCCAAAAGTTAGCATACTGTGTAGATTGCAGATGAGAGGCGAAATGTTCAAAAAGAAGATAGTATCGTTCATTCACCCGCTTCCGCCATCTAATGGTAGTAGAGGCATTCTACAAATAACATAAATTAATAATTGATTGACCGATCGAAGAGGTGGCGGTGTAACGTTTGAGACGTCCGCATGTGAAACGAAAGTTCCCTGGTTCGAATCCTACTCGTCCTACTTGTGCCTAGTCTCGTATACAATGTTATTTGGCATGATAGGGACCAACACTGTTCAAATGAGTTTCTTTCGGCATTTCTTCTCAGCGGTGGTCGTTCCGAAATGCCAGTAGTTTGTAGCTTATGAGAAACAACTATTTAATATAAAAATTGACGTGAAAAAGTGTCAGTGAAGGTGTAATTTCTGAATAAATGATTAGAATTAGTCCTGACCTTGAGATCAGCGGCGCGACGAAGGAAGGCCCGCAGCCCGTCGAGGTCGCAGCACTTGGCCGTGAGCGGGTCCAGCGCGTTCTGCACGCTCTCCGCCCACGCGCGGAACTGCTCAGACTTGCTGCGCAGCTTCTCCAGCATCGCCGGCAGCTCGTCCAGCGTGTAGCGGTATCTGGGGAGGTACGGGAGGTGGCTCTGGTCAACACATCTTTATACTAGTGACGCGTATGTGATCCCTTGTTATTTCTTCACGATCAAACGGCTGGCCGAATTTTTATAAAATATTTGGTATTGAGCTAGTCGATACCTTGGATTAACGCAGACAATACTTTTTATCCAGAAAATATACGATTTTCGTAGAATTCAAGCAAAAAATTAGATAAAATAGAGCGGTACTGTGCATACAATTAAATATCTCCACAAATTATTTTTTTTGCAAATCTTTAAAAAGAAAAGGTTTAATTTGGCATCGAATAAAACGGCTTGGAAAAATTTGGGGGAAGCCTTTGCCTAGCAGTGGGACGGACAAAAAAAATCACAAGGAATGATTTTTTTAATAAAGGTGCATCTAATAATAAAATAAAGCCGAACCGAAGTTTCCGTGCGGCGGGCGCGCAGGCGCACAGCTGCGCGTGGTGCCGCAGACAGGCCACGTGCGCTGAGCACGCGCACGTCACGCACGACAGGAAGCACGTGGTCTTGCACAGGTGGCACTGCCGCTCGTCGTCCGGCAGCAGCTCGAACGCTTCGCGCTCCGCTTCCGTCACGCCCTGTGCTCAACAATTATGCTGTACAAGTATTCTACACTAGCGACCCGGCCCGACTTCGCATCAGGTCTATATGTACCTTTGGAAATATATTGTCTAAACAGTGAAAACTGCTTCATAGTCAGTTGCGTGGTTTACAAGAAAAGAGCTCGAAAACAGACGCGAAAGCGACTATGTAGTGAAGATATGGCCTAAACATTGTATATCTTTCAAATAGCATATGTTGGAAGAAGCAAACGTAACAAAACGTGTGAGTATATAGTCTAATGGAGAAATTGATTGAAGAAAAGATTGTGAGAAAAACTAAGAAATTATTGTGATAAGTGCCTATTTTTTCTTACTAAATACTTTAAAAGGATGCATATTGTGTACCGTTGTATTTAAGTAAATAAAGAAATAACAAGACAGTGGAAGGAAAAGTCATTATGGGCAGACTTCATTGAAAATGTGATTTGGGAAGAAATAACATTGATGCGTGGCCGCGATTACAAGTTTACAAATTATAAACATAGTTTTAATATAGTATCCTCACCCAGTCCAAGAGAGACTTCCTCAGCTTCCTCTCGTCGTGCAGCATGGTGCGCATGTCCCTGTACGCGGCCAAGGCCACGCAGACGCTGAGGCTGTCGGCCTCCAGCGCCATCTTGCAGACCAGCTCGTCGTGCGAGAACACGCAGTAGCGGCGCAGCGTGGAGTAGTGCGCGATGCATTCGCGACCCATTTTTAGCTGTAAACATATAATACTGTTGAAATCTTTACATGTACTAATATTAATAATAATTACTATAAAACTAAGTCTACTGCCAATTTCCAAAGCGCAGTTGAAGAAGCGGCGCAACAAACTTCACCGAAGCTTTAATTAGTAGTAAGTAAATCTCTAATTAATTTCAATTTCTCATATCTGTCAATCCACAAATCATTACAAGTAATATCTTGAATTAAAATATAAATTAAATCCGGAAATATATATATATATATATATATATAAAAATCTCCTTTTTGAAATCAATTCACATTTGAAGAAGTTGGCAAAGTTTTCATTTTAAAAAGTGCAGATTTTGAGAACTGGACGTTTTGCGAAGTGCCCCTTCTGCGTCATCACCCCCTATGTCAATCTTACCCAGTCGGCGGGGGTGAAGTTGACGGCCTCAGCGAAGTTGTACCCCTGGTTGAAGCCCGCGTGGTACGCGCGCGGGAAGGTGATCACGAATTCCCCTGCGTGTTGGTCCGTCCTGAAAGCAATGCGATGATGAACATTTATTGACAAAAAAAAAAAACAAAAACATCACAACACAAAACAAACACAACAAGATAGACGCAAAGACGATATCGTTACAGGAACTAGGAATAAAATCTTGATTTTTCAAGGCAAAATTATTTATTAAAGTTAACCGTAGTTACGTTAAAATCGAAATTTTGTTCTATATTATACTTTTATCTGTATTATGCCGATTGTCCATCTGGCGTGTATGCAGCTGCTGCCGCTAAATAGCGGTATCCGTAAAAGTCGTGTCAGATGTCTTTAGGCGAGTTGAATAAAGTCGCTCTCATCTGAGCGTCCTCCCAGTTTCACATCGATTTGAATAAAATCTGAGACCAGAATTAATTTTACTAGGCACACGGGTTACAGTTTGGTACAATATGAACCTTGTCGGGTATTTGCAAAACAAAAAAATACCGGCAGGCGAATCCAATGATAAAAATGTCGTAAAATTAAACGCGTGCGTGTTCTATTATGAAATATTGTAAACACGTAGATATCATGTCACAATAATGCAATAAAAACAATTTAACAACAACAACGCATTCGACAAGAACTGTCTCAAACATCACCTTTTTAACCCCCGATGCAAAAAGAAGGGTGTTATAAGTGAAAGGTGTCAAAAGTTGTAGCGAAATGAATATTGAAGTCGGGGGGTTTTTAAATTTGTCTAACAGATAAACTTGTTGTATATCACTCTTATCATAAAATACGAACATAATGCAGCCTTTTAAACTTCATATTTTGAAGAGGATAATTATTTAGACGTAAGGCCGTACCTAAATATGTGCATCTTACCTATAAACAGGGACTCCAGCCTTCATCAGCACATTGGGGTTCATGATGGTGACCAGCTGATGGAGCAGGTCCGGTTGTAACTGGAATAGTTCGGGAGCTTCCGCCTTCATGGCCGCTTCGAACTGCTCCGCTTTTGAGCTGGGGACGCCGTACCTGATTGCAACAGACAATATGTCAGCACAATGCGAGGCTGACAGGTGCAGGGTGGGGCGCTGCCAATGCCCCACATAACGCGTAAGGAGCTAAATAAAGAACTGTAACATTTTTTTTTATAATAATTAATTAATAAACACAAATACAGTATCACGAATCTAAAAAACTGATGATAGATGAAGGGATTACCCAATAAAAAATAATAGTTGGCCCCACTTTCAAGCCGTCAGTCACGTAGAGACTATTACCAAATAAAAAAACTAAATAAATCGATTGCAGAGTGATGTTATATCGAAGAGGTACTTTCTGAGTCCCTTTCTGGACTACGTAACTGCTGTCTTTGTTCTGTCGCCTTGTATATGTAGAGAGATTACTCTAGAGTGAAATCGTTTAGTCTCCAAAAGAAGCGTACTCACCATGTCTTGGGTTCCCCCCAATGGAGGTAGTTGATGGAGTAGCTCCAGTGGTCCTCGTTGTGCCAGCAGAACGTAGCGAAGCACATCCCGACGTACAGCCAGGGAATCTGCACAAGAATTGATATCATATTTATACTACCACATGCGGATGGTAAGTGGTCACCGCAGCCTATGGACGCTGCAATTCCAGCGGTGTTTCACAAGCAATGCCGACTTTGCGGCATAGGTAGGGTCTTATACCACAACACTCTATAGTTACACTGCTTCTCCCACCCTTCAAACTGATATTCCGCTTTTTCATTGGTTGTGAACTTGCTCTATTGTCTATTGCGCGCTAGATGCGCGCGCAGAATGTTGTATGATGACTATATTATCACGTGATGTAGTGTGTTATTTAACCAGGACTATTAATTTTTTTTCGCTCACGTTTCTTATAATATACGGGCATTATATCATTAGAAACGCCAGCAAAATAAAAATTAGTCACCTACCCAAAGAGATCGGATGATATTAAGCTTAAACAGTTTTATTAGTGTATGTGTTTACCTAATAATTAGTTATGTTCGTTGGCTCTCAGCATGTGTTGGGCAACTGTAAGTGATGTGTATAACTTTTATAATAAACTAGATGTTGCCCGGGGCTTCGCTCCCGTGGGGATTTCGAGATAAAATGTAGCCTATATAAATCTTGGATAATGTACCTTTCTAATGGTGATTTGAAATCGGTTCGTGAGTTTCGGTGATGAGTATGTATAGAAGTACAGATGAGTGACTGACCTTCATGCCAGAGATGTCGGCGTTGATGTGGCCGAGCACGGAGCCCTCGAGCACGGGCAGGTTGTTGAGGTTCCAGCCGCACTCCGCGTACTGCTGTTCCCCGGGGTACAGGTGCGCGCTGGACTTCGTGGGGAACCCTGCCGCGTACCGCGTGCTGTATTAGGCTTTGTCTCTCGATCGATCGCGGACAGGCCAAAAGTTGACCACAATTTAAAATAATGAATTTTGTCAGCTATTTGTTTGAAATCTTTACACCCACATATTTTTATGCACAACACATATGCACGTACAATAGCACGTTTTAATCCCCTACTTTATTAATTTTTATAACATAGTGTGCAAACGATCAGTTTAAGTAAGGTAAGCAAACACAACTTTTAACAGTTTAAAATAGTATTTTTTACATATTTATAGTTTTATACCAGATATTTTTCAACGAATTGATATTATAAGTAATTTGCATTGAATTGCCGCCATGTCATAATAAATATATTCACTCACCGGATCCATGGTCCATGGAGTGAAGGTCAGCGCCGTACTCCACTGTGACGTCCTCGTCGATGGAAGACACGACGCGCCAGAACTCCTTCTCCACTGTCGACGTCGGCACCATCTTGTAGAGGAGAAGATATTAAATGTTTTATTACAAATCGTTTACTTTTTTAAACTACTGAGCAAGCAAATGGCCCGCGGCCCACCAGCTGAAAAAGATTACATACTATTAATTAATTACTATACTCTTAAATTTGTTTTGTCACTTTTGCACTTTCAAATATTTGACACTGACAGAACAAGAAAAACATATTTCTTAAAGTATGCTCTAATTCTTTTAGGAATAAAAGAGTAGGATTCCAGGGAAGCTATGGAAAGAGTAAGAGTGAAAAAAAAATGAGCTGTATCCAATTGGCTGGCAACACTCGGGTTTTTATCAACCAAATTTGACAATGTAGGTATATCGCAGTAACAAAAAAATGTAGTTCGTTAAAAATCTGTTTCCTACTCTGACAGAAAGTTAAAGCATTTTTTAGAAATTAAACTTTCACAAATAGTTTTTCACGTCAATTTTTAAATGATTTAAGTGTTTAAAGCTCCAAACTGAACATGCTGAGAAGAAATGCCGAAATAAACTCATTTAAACAGTGTTAGTCATTATCATGCCAGAAAGCCTTACCTTTTTTTTACATACATTTTTCTATGGTATAACAAACTACGTGATCAAAAAGTAATCAAAGAACAGACCGTATTCGAAGAATAAGACGACATCGTAACTTACATGCACTGGCATGTTGAAGTAATCGGACTTGAATTGGTCGGCCATTTCCCCGAACTGTTGCAGCGTGTACTCCCTCGACGCCTGCTCGAAGCCGAACGCTTCGGCTGGCTTTGACACCTGTAACAAATGGTATTTAAGGATAACCACCAATCATGTACAGAAGATATTCCTATAAATCATTATTGCTTAGTTGTTTGTAGTGAGATTCTTTAAATCTTGAGCATGTGTTGCTTGTCTGAATTCTAAATCATACTTTGAGTGAGAATTATTTTTTCATTATTCACATGTTTAGCATGTGAATTTTCGCCTAATGTGACCGCGGTTAGCTATGAAACAAAATCTTGTCCCTGCCCTCTTCGAATTGGCATTATCCTATTTTATAGCGACAACGACATACCACAACTTAATTATCTTTCTCAATTTAGTTCTAGACTCTGTATACCTACATCGAAATACTTCATTACCTCTTCCACCATAAAAACGGCAGAATTATTCAGGGAAAAATTGAATCGACATATGCAAATTTTTCCAACTTTTCGAATAGCACCGACACGCTAAGAAGAAGAAAAAAGGGAGAAAAAATAAAGCAGAATTAGTCGTTACAACTGTCACAGAGTAGCATCTGCTGCATATATATAACACGAGTCTAGACTGTTACCTACAATGATATATTATGTAGTTACCTCTTCAGCCAAGCACACAGGACACCGCCAATCTCCCTTGGGCACGTCAGCGAGCGGCGGCACCAAACAGAACGTGTGGTAGGAGTCGTCGCAGCCGTCACAGAGTAGCATCTGCTCCTCTATGTCGCCGCGTCCGCATACGTGGCACATGTATTTTGCCAGCTGTGTAACGAAATTATGCGGCTATGTCATTATCATTATTTTTATAATCGGTAGTTGCATTAAGCTAAGACCACGTGGTCAGAGGTAATGCTATTTATTTTTTCGGCACATGCTATATAAGAGTCATTTTCCATGTTTAAACTTTGATGTGCAACTACGTATAATTAAAATGGAGGGCGGGAAAATTGTTGGAAAACCCTTAATTGTCGTGAGAATAAAATAAATGATATGGATATTATATGGCGGGAAAAAATATAGAGCACGCTGGTTACATACGTCATTTTGACACAATTCCATCGTTAATTTTTTTTTTTGAAATGAAGTATTTACAATGTGCGGGCTGGCAGGGCAGAATACTAGATTTTTTTTTATACTAAATAGAAATTTTATTTTATTTTATTTCATTATCTGCATAGGCATTCGAAAGAAAGCACGAATCACAAGTCATGTATACGCGGCCTCTCACAATACACCCTCGTTAGAATCTATTACTTTCTTTTCTTCATAGGCATGGAAATACATACCGGATCGTCGGGGTTGGTCAGCGTGTGTTCGTGCGGGGGTGCGGGCGTTACCGACACCGTCATGTTGGACATGCGGTGCTCCCGCAGGCGAGTGGAGCGCGGGACCCGAACCCGGGACCCCGCGCCGCAGCTGCCCGCCGCCGACATCCATTTATTCTCGCGGGGACCTGTGGACAACATTACAGATTATTAAATGTCATTTTAATTTAGTGGTGGTCCAATCCTAGAATAGATTCACTCCAATCCTTATTAACTACATTCTTAGCGCGAATAATGTATAGATAAATAAATAAATAACCTTAAAACCGGAGTGATGACCTAAACCATAGATACTTCCACAAACACTTACTCCTCCTAGTCTCAGGACTCTCTTCCTTCACCGGTGATTTCTTCCCCTCCTCCTTGACCGGCGACTTGACTGGCGATTTCACCTTCTTCTCATCATCAGCGCCAGCCAGCGCCCCCTCAGTGTGACTCCCCTCTGCCGTGGGTTCCGGGTCGGAGGTCTTGTAGCGGCGCGCGGGGGGAGGGGTGGCGGCCGCGGGGGGACACTTGGTGGCTGAGCGACTGCGTGTAGCAGTGTTGTTCTTCTCTGGGGTTTGCTCGCCTTTCACTTCGATTTTCTGTTGGCAAAAATTTGATTAGAATTTTTTTATGCATTAGCGAAGACATTCCGAGTCGATGTCAATTCTTGCTGGTCTTTAGATATTTCCTTACGACGTTATTCTTCACCAAACAGATACCAAAAATAATTAGTATTTCTTATAATTGAACAGAATTTTAATTTTCCTTAAATTTTGCATACAAATAATTTGAATAATTTGAAATACACAGGACATAAGCAGGTTACACCTTTCATCCCGGGAACATCAATGTGCCCGTGGAAAATTGACGAGGGCGAAGTCAAGCTAATGTGCCTATTGTATAAATATACAAGAACATAAAATAAAATCGATGCAGCAATTAAAAGATAAAACTGACCTCAACATTACATTAATAAATTAGAGCTAATAAGAGTTATAATAACGCAGCCAGCTTTTTATCTCCAATAACAACATTGCCCTTAAACATTTCATATCACACATACTCCCGAGCGGATTTTCTATGCAACATAAACTAAAGAATAAAAGGTAGGTATCAATGCACCTTATCACGTCAGTGCGGATTTAATAAGATACTGTATCGCGTCTATATTCCTTACGGGGTAGACAGAGCCTTGAGTTGCGAAACTCAAAGGTTACATTTAGTTGTAGGTCGGGCTGACTGGAGGAACAAATACGTATTATAAATGAACAGATGAGAAATGTCTGAAATGATAAAATATTATTTTAAGAAAAAGACAATTTTTCATGTCAGTCATGATAACCATAAAACCGAAGAGGTCGTCGAACTCACCGTCTCCTTATTATCGCCAATGGCGCCATTGCTCTTAAACACATCATACGGGTACAGGATCCTTTCGTAGTGGTTCTTGAGAATCGAACCTATGCCCTTCCCGTGGGGGTGGCCCATGCGGCGCGCGATCTTCGACCATTTGCGCTCCGCCGAGCATAGTTCGAAACCACCTGGGGACAAAAAAATTGTGATTAAATTCCTTCCCTATCAAGCGTGTTATTGCTAACACTGGTATCAGAAGAAACCACGAAACATAACACGTAGCATGTTACTAACGTCCACATGTTGTCTCTTTTTCCCAAATCGTCCAAAATCTTTTTTTTTACACGCATCTTTAAGTGTGGACGCAATGACGTGTTTTATGTTGATGGTTATAATTCTTCGCCCAGTTTAAATTCTTCATTGGCAACGAGCGTCTGAGCTTTCCTACATTTTCGTCTCCACTTCGCACGGTCGTCGGCATCCCTAGTTGTCAGACCATTGGTACGCATATCATACTTGACGACAACAAGCCAGCATTTCTTGATCACTTCTAAAATTATTTAATTTAGACTAATTCATTATTTAAGACTAAGCTATTTCAGGCTATGTTTAAAAAATAACAAAGTATAAATTACTGTCAACAAAAAATGAAATGAATGAGATCCAAGCACCTATTTTAGGAAATTAATACATCTTACTTTTATAGATAGTTTAATTTGATAAAATAGTTATTCTAATGAGGTAAGTACCTGACCTTTATGGCTTAAACACTAAGTGGAATTTTATTTAGGCGTGTGATTTCCGCCCCAGATTAAGACACTTCACAACCTCTGTGAATGTCGTACGAGGCAACTAAGGGACACATAGTATTGGCGCTGATAGGCAACAACAGCATTTCTAAGGCAAGCAAAAAAAACTGACGTAAAGCAGGCGGACGATCGTAAAATTACAGTGAAATCTTAAACATTCTACAGTTTATTTATTTTGAACCCAAGCTGCGCGGCTTCACAGCCCCAAATGTAACTAGGACCGCGCGAAGATAAGAGAAACGAAATACATTGTGTTATTTCGAGTCGGATAGAATCTGCGAATCTGCGAAAGAACAGCTTATAAAAATTACTCACCCGCTTCCCTGACAATCTTGTGAAGGGCATACAAATCCAAGGGCTTCCGTTCCACAGTGGGGATCTTCAGCACGGAGCCCTGAAGCTCCCAGAATTTAATGATCTGGTCTAGGAAATTGAGTTTCACCCGGGTTATGGCCTGGGAACAGACAATTATTTTGTTCATTGATGTTTGACGTCTGATGATGATTGACATGTAAAAAGTGGTCAATATATTGGGCAAAAAAAATCTGCCCGAAATATCAAGTCTTCTTCCAAAATTGTGTCAAAACACTAATCAAATTTGTTATTAAACAACTTACAAAGCTTATCATACAGACTTTCCCTATCATTCATAACAAAAAAATTTAATCAGATTTTTACTACATGTATGGCAGCAATATGGGGGATGTTTTTTTATACAATAAGATTTTTATAATATGATGCTCAAAAAGTCTTGCTGTCGTATTAAGTTTCTTTCTTTCTTATTTCTGTTTTATTTTAACACTGGTGTCAGATATTATTCACGTCGTAAAAATGTATCTGACTTTTACAACTACCGTCATTAGACAAAAATGTAACTTGCAGCACAGTTTAATATAGTCTTACATCAAAATAGATATTACAGCCATATCGTTATTGTGCGTAGACCTTTATACGGCGCTAATAGTGGCGATTTCGTAATGAATTTGAATAGGTAAATGTGTGGTCGGCTGTACAAGGAAAATAAAGCATACCTCCAACTCATTTAGCCTCTGTATCCGAGGTGTGAAGCGGAGCCGGTCCACGTCCACAGCAAATGGGGGTTGCCAGTGCTGTAACAATACGACAAGTTAATATATTTAAACTTGATTCAAACATTTAGATACCAGTTAACCTGACATCTCAAAAACTAGATAACATGGTCTCAGAATGGGAGGACCAATCACCCGTCTGCAGCTTGCACTGGCATTCCCAACCAGTAAATAATGACAAAGTCTATTTAAAACAATATATATGATATTCCTTATACTAGGAATAACATATACACTAGGCGTCCCAAAAAATGTCTATTTTAAGATTTTTACGACACCTGTTGAAATTAACATGTTGTTGATGTCTTGGGCTTAAGAAATGGTGCTCTATCTATATGAAGTTGAAATAAATCATTACACGAATTTTGTTCGTGATGGATGTGAAAGGGGCTAGCTATCCAGCTCTCTTATACAACCACAGCTGGGACACTCACACATAAAGAATGTATTCAATTATTCATTTTATGAGTCCTGGCTGGAAGCATTATAAGAATGAGAATTCGATCCACCTATTGATGGATTGAATCTGAATAAGGATAGAAATACCACAATAATAACTTATTGTCTAACTGCTGTGAAATATAAACAAACTATGTCCATAACACCTGGGAAATAAAGACAATCCAGTGCATACCATGTCAGTAACTTTTTGTACTTTAATAAATAAAGGAATTGTTTGAAATGACTTTATTGCACATAATACTAAATAAGTACAGAAATTAAAGAAACACCAGTGTGAGCACCATATAAGTGATCAATCCTCTCATACCAGGGACCACAAATGGACTCATGGCTTAGGGTTGTAGTCATCAAGTGGAATGAAACACACACACATTTTTTTTGGCAATATTAATGAAATGGTTTGCCATTGCCTTCTCCACTCCACACACCAAATGATAAAGTATCAAGAAGATTGCAGGTTGGCTAACATTCTTTCACTGGATTTGTCACTTTAGGGTATCTTGGGTGTTACATATTTACTTAATTCAGGATCGGGTCCTTGAGCCAGATAAATAATTAAATAGAGAGGATTTCAGCCTCCATTACTAGAATTTCCCATTTTCCACACTTATATTTTTATATACATTGAAAGGATTTTTATATATTTGATGAACACTCTCAAGACAAAGGTATTTGGTATAAGACCATTCAGTGTCAGCCTCCCCATTGTCCGTGGTTTAACAATCACCGCGGTGGTAGAATTTCGGTTGTAACGCTGCTAAGGCTTCGATGTGGACACATTCCATCTAACAAGTATCAGTATTTGATGGGTATAGCTAATTCACCCAATTGCCCAGAATGCGGTATTATAGAAGACGTACAGCATGTGTTGATGGAGTATGTCCGCAACGAGGCACTCCGCCGCGATTTTGACTTTGATTTACTCCCTGTTGGTACATGTGATTGTATTTTGGCTTCTCCATTATCAGACGATGCCAAATGCTTTATCAAACTAAGTCTTCACATTAATTGATACAATTTTTAGCAAACCTTACAGGGGTGACATAGTCACTAGTCACTGCGTGACAAAACCCCTTTAAATCAATAAAGAAAAAAAAAATGTTTATATTATCTATTAAGTATTACTTTTTAGACATATAACATATTACTGCATTGTAGGTACATTATCAAATCTTTAACACTAATAATATTATCACTTTTATTATGCATCTGCCTATTACTGAACATAGAGAGGCTTCATATAGACAACTCATAGTTCCAACTGCGGAACCTATGATGAGCCTGGGTTATTAACTATTCATCACCATCATCAGCCTACTCTTATCCCACTTTATGTGGGGTCAGTCAGTCTCCTCCACTTCTCCCTGCCTGATGTTAACTGATGGGTTATTAACTAGCATTACCACAATTTATTATATATAATATACTTAACTTCTATAGTAAAATTAACACACAGTTTGTGGCGGGTTTGTTTTCGCAGAGCCAGTCCTTATGCCTCCTTCAAATCTTTCCATGATCTTTTGAGATTAATTTTTTACTAATATCTATTCCAAATTTCATAAGTCAGCCCAGCAGTACCTACAGACTTTTGCATTCAGAATATTAATGTGGAAATATGAATTAGAGTTATTTTTCTAGTCCAGGTTAGGTTAGGATGTTTCAAGGCTACAATGTAAGCAAGCAAGTCCTTAGAAATACAATCCTCATCAGGTTTCATAACCTACCTATGGGAATGATTTTGATGAACAATAAAAGTAAACCAAATGTTCTTTTAATACAAGCAAGAGAATGGATTTTACACAAAATATAATTATAAATGTACAGATTCCTGTCTGAAACTACATTAAACATATATATTTGTCCCTAATAAGAGAACTAAATTCATTCCATTATGTTTCACAATTTTTGTAAGTTGAGGGTTAACAGAAAAATATGAAAAATCATGGTTTTATTCAAAAGGAAATATTTGAAGAAACAAAACACAAAAATATGTTGAGGACAATGAATGTCTTATGTAGGCCTTCTGCACTGTGTGGCAAGTTATACTTAATATATAAGTGCATAGTAGGTACCTATAATGCATCTTTTACATACATTTGTAAGAAACTTAAAGCTAAAAGATATTTTCAAAAAATCACTAGTTTCATCAGCCTAATTGGAAATCACAGTTATTCACGGCAAAAAGTCGTGATAGTTACATACTTTTTTTTTATCTAAACTATCGTAAGCAAGAAGACACACAAAATGGCAACCAGTCTCCACACACAATATTGCAAGTCCCTGTGACAATATTCCAATGCATTTTTGTGCATACAACACGGCCAAAGGACTCTCTGACACGTATTCTTAATGATTCTATCGTGATACCCGAATTAAGATAACAGACATCACTACGGGACTAAGTAATATGGTTGCATCACGAGAATTCATCTATCGTTTTTAGGGTTAGAAAACTGAGCTACGATGTTAAATTACGATATAAAAACAAGAAATCGAGGTCAGAAATGGGCAAAGTGGTGTTTGAGGACAAAGACAACTCACCGCTGGTGGTTTTATCTTGCAGATTCCAGACTTTTCAGCGATGGGTCTTATTTTGCTGATGTACGCCAGTGGGTCCAGGAACTCTTCTGGCGTTGGCTCGAACACTGGAGCCTCCGGGGGCACAGTAAATGTAAAATTATCAGGTTTCATGGGGGACGCCGAGTCCCCCATACTAACTTCGACATTAGCTTCATCACATTTTCCCATTTTTGAGAAAAACTATGCAGTTCTCACAAAATGCAACTATAAACGACACATGGACATAATCTAACGTTAAGGAATGAATAATGCACGACCACAAAGAAATAGCAGCATGAGAGTTAGTCTTTCCATAAGGGACCACAATGAGTTATTTATTGAATTTATTTTATCACCAACAAAACAGAAACCACTTGCACGTCCGCCATGCGAAAATGAACTTTCGAAACTCCAGTTGCCATATGAAAAAAAGATTGATTTAAAAAAATATGTTTACGAAGATAGATTTTATTACAAGTTTAAGTAAAGTATTACACACTATTTTATCCTTATCCACAATGAATAAAAGAACTGCAGTTCTGCCATCAACGCAGTTAGCATTATATAAAATAAAAACGTTATATAAAATAACATAATTTATTCTATAACATTTTCTTTATTATTCTCCATCATTCGTCGGTATCAGCGCCGCAGTAAAACATAATATACACAATAAATTCAAATACGCTCCAGTCATTGCTGTACAGTTCCATGGGAGACTGCACAGCAGTGACCGATGTACCCACAGTCCAGTCTGCTGGCCTGGCGACCACACAATACTCAAGATGCTATGCCGGGGCTGGCCCACACTCTGTCTGTTTTCTTTCCGTGTCTCTATTTCTTATAATATTCGCTTCCAATCTCCCGCAGTCCATCCGTGTCTTTTGTTTATGTCTAAATCCATGGAATAATATTTATTATTTCGTATCTAAATCCAACGCCACATTTTGATTTCAGCAAAGTGATGCCTTTAATAATCAGATATTTTACTTCTGTGTATTCTACTTTCATGGACATTCCGAACTGTATACAACAAAAAATAACTTGTTATTATTACAAAATCATAGTATGAGTACAAAATACTTTAGCTACTAATGATAATGATGATTGTTCAAAATTATTATTTAATGTCAGAATTTGTCCAGCATCGGAAAGAAAACACAAGTTTGTGTGCCTCAATAAATAAATAAACAAAGTCAAGTTTTTCTGTAAAGATTTTGACATAAAATGACTAAAACAAGGAGTGTGAACAAGAGAGTGGTAGAAGACAGGAGATTCGCGCCGCGCCTATCCTGGAATCCCCATTCCTATTTTTTCTCAGCGATTGGCGATGATGTAGTAATAGTTAGTCAATCAGTACTTGTACTTTTCAAATTATGGCAACACTGTACTTTAGTCGTGTAGCCTACTTCGTGAATGCGCACAATCGAATGCAATCGATGAACACATCCGTCATCCGCCGCCATTTGCGAAAGGTAGATCGCTGCTCCGCAGCGCGAGTGTCATCGTTTTGAGTATGACGAGTGTTTAATTTGTTATTTTCAATAAAACTGTGAACTCAGTGCTGGTATTTAATCAGCTAAAATGATTGTGAGAGTTTTGAGCATTTTGTGGGTCGGAGTTTTGGTGGCTTCGGTGCACAATGTTGAAGGAAGCGACGACAATGAAGGTCTGTAATTTTTTTATCATTATTTATTTTCTTATCATCCTGTCACTTATTTACCTGGATCGGGATTATTATGGATTATGTAAACAGATCTGGGTCATATTATTTATTGCAAACGTGTGGTTTTTAAAGAACTCTTTTTCATGAATGTTCATGAATGTTTTTGAAGAAATTTTTTTATTTTTTTTTGGAAATAGATAAGAATTTTCTTCGACGTATTGAAGGTAGGCTTTTGGAAATTTCTACTGGGGTGTAATAATGCATTGTGTTGGTCTGTGGGCATTGTGTGGGTGTTAGATAGTGGAACCGGCCTGACGACTTCTCTGTTAGCTGCACGCTGCACACACTCGCACCTGGGCCCGTGCCGCCGCGGTGGGCGTGAGCAGTCGCGCCACTTTTTGCATTTAATCTGTGGGACTATTGTGTGCAGACTAAATTAGTTTTAGCATGATTCATACTGCGATTTGTTACTAATCAGCAATTGAAATAGATGATTGTATGTTTACTCACATTTAAAAGGTTGTCGGTGTCCACTGAGCTATTGCAACCCACTTAGACCACTTATTCAGGGCATAATTTTATAAATTGCGAATTAAAATTCGATCTTTTAAAGCCTCGGATGACATTATATCATGCCATCTTGTTCATGATGTAATGTCTTCCAGGGCTCCAAAGGCACTATGTGTGACACAGCATTACATACATACATAGCCATGCAGAAATGAAACATACACTTTTTGAGAAGATTGGGTTCCTAATTCTTTTATTCCCAAATATAGTTTTGTCACTTAGTTGAAGTTAATGTTAATTTTAATGTCATACTATGACAATTTAAAACTCAGACACTGTATAAAACTTATACAATTTTATTTTAGGTTACACACTGAACCATGTTTCAATATTGATGTTATAACATATTATATTCCGTGTTAATCTCAACCTTGACGTTGGCAAAATCATCATTTGGGCGAACGATGGAGCCATGACACTTAAAAAAAAACCCGAAATAACTTCCATTGGCCAACCATCACCCTCATACGAGTTTCAAATTAAATTTTCAACAAATCTAATTGGTATGTGGAATTTCTCCAATGTAAAACCTACTAGCTATCTCCACGTTAATGTATGGTACACTCATACAATGTGTGAATTAATCACACATACAACTGTTGCATCTAATTGTTTAACTGTAAATGCACTGGTGTTTGCCGAGTCTTGGTGAGAAATTATGAAGGAGGTGCGGACTATCTAAAAATGGCATAGCATTCATATACACAAATGCCTCTGGTTTCCACTGGTATGTATATTGTATGTATTTGTTTATGTATTCATTGGGAATTATAAATTGCATTTGTTTAATATATAAGACATGTGTTTTGTATTCAGTTTAAAGATTTTGACATCACAAGTTCCTGCTCTTGTACAGTATTTATAAGGCATTGTAAGTAATGTACATTTGTCAATTTATTTAATACATATATTTGTACATAACACTCATGGATGTTTTTGTTGTAACTAGTTATTTCAATGTGTATGGATCACTTAAAATTTATATTTTAAGTGATCCATACACTAAGGTGATATTTAAGGGGGCTTACATACAACAGTCTTGTTTTCTTTTGCCAATTTTATAGATAACATAATAAATTATACACTAAAACTTCCTCAGGAACCACTCTGTGTTGGTGAAAACTGCATGAAAATAAATACGTGCTAGTTTTTGAGTTTATCGCGAACAAACAGGCAAGAGTGACATATACGCGGCAGATAGAGACAAGGCAGAAGTCTTAGTTTTATATTATTTTGTCCGGTTTTATTTTCTATGCATGGAATTGGTATTCCCTGCTTCCCTATTGTAATAATGTTCAATTTATTAAAAACGAATACCTACTACTACTACCAGTCTGGTATTAATTACTTCCTCAACTAGTTAAAGCTTACACAGAAAAGTGCCATCCACAAAGCTTTGCAATACTCGGTATGGGCTTTAATTAAGTCGGAAACTAACAGAAAGAAAAGCTATCTTGAAACGAAGCCTTGAAAGCTACCTTTTATAGGTGTTTCTCTATCAGATCTTGAAATAAGTTTCTTTAGTTTCTTTTCCATAGATGCCTTAGTGTTGTTCTGTTATCGTCAAATAGCCGTATAGTAATAGTGCATTGTTCAACGAGAAGTCTGAAAGAAGAAGAATGAAAGTCATAGATTCTAAAGAGGGTGGTATGTTGACCCGAGACGTTAGTCGAGGGCCGCAAACACACTAGTTGTGAAACGTACTTTCTTTCGAGTGATACTTTTTACGACACAGCTACGTACGACAATAATAATAAAAAGTAGAATAAAATATTATTTATTAATGCATAATTCATCAACGTCCAACGAATATTCACATACGCAATAGTTCGTATTTTTTATTTTTTTTTTAATAGAATCATATTTTCCGCCAGTCTGCATTCTAAATATCTACTTCTTGAAAAAAGGCTACTCATTCCTGTTATTGAATATTGATGTAACAAGATGGCTTATCAATATTAAATGTGTTTGGATCTGCCTAAAGGTTTAAAATGACGTTTGTATGCAGCGAGCTTAACATGGTTATAATCTATATTATTCCCAATTGAATAATGGATTTTCATATAATTTTTCAGGCCGGATTATTCGACTTTAGTTACGTACTTTCACTTATAAGTTCAAACACAGAATTTAATTCTTTCAGAGTAGATGTCTTATAAACATTTTTACACATAAAGACGTGATATCGTCTCTATTTCACACTGGGTAGACAGAATCAATTTAAAATGATTTCATTACATAAGGTTATTTATTTAAATACCTTTATGTTTATTTTTTTACCCCATTAAGTCACCGATTTTACGTGTGGGTGAAAGCTCTTCGCTTTATTACTAGAAAAACGATCATTAAAATAACAAAAGCTTAGTTGCTGTGTTCTCTCTACGTCTTTTGATATAAAAACGTTTTGTTTTAATGCCTTAATAGCCACGGACAATTATAGGATTACCATAACAGGTTTACCATGACGACTGTCATTTGCTATGCTCATTACTTGGGTAGGGTCGACATATATATCAGAAGGTTATTGTATTTGTCACTAGCTACCGCTTCCCCTTTGCCCCTTTCGCAAAATGTAGCGCAAATTAACCCTTTCGCAAAATATAATTAAAGATACTGTTTGCTAATTGCATTTTGCGACCAAGAGACATTCTGCGATAAAGCGCTAGCTCGCTACTACATAGGGCGTCGCTTTCGTGGGAATATCGGGATAAAAAGTGTCCTGTGTCACTCGGGAGGAATGTAGCTTCCTACTGAGTGAAGAATTTTGCTAATCGGTTGAGTAGTTCAGAAGATTTACTACCCCCAACACATTAACCTTCTACGCTAGTTTCGATAGATTTAATATTTTTTAGTTAACGATCTAGGTTTGTTAGTTTTACTATAATATATTCAGCTTTCTAGCTGATTCATTGACCCTTGAGGGCCGGGGCTATAAGAAGCAACCCAAAAAGTAACACTAGTTGCTTCACCTATTTTGGTCAACAATTGGCGACAAAAAAGAAGCTAAGTCTACGACATCTTAATTGCAAATTGAAGATAATTAAGCCAAAATGTTTGGCTGACCGCAGCGACGCGTCCGAGAAATAATATATGCAGTATTATATATTCTACGCGCGTGCATTTTGGCAGTGGCAAACTAATGTGAAATAGTGGGACTATTCAAATACTCCTTTACTAGCTATTGCCCACGGCTTGGTCCGCGACAAAAAGCATCTTATATGTTGTTCATACAAGTTTTAACAAATGGCATGAGCCTCTTATTTGAGCACGTCTCTCCCTTCCAACTATTATCTCCCAAATCACATTAATTCATTGCTCTGTTTGCCGAGAAAGAAGGATAAACATACAGCCAATTACGTTTATAATATTAGTGTAGATAATATAAATAAATCAAACCTCCACAGGCACGTCAAATTTTGTAATAAATAGTAATTTCTCAAAAAGATACAAACTACTGGAGCTGATATACCGAACTTTATTAGCTGTGAAAAACTCTAACTTTTAAAAAAGTGCAACAAATATTATGACAACACATTTGAATTATGCAGTTTGTACGCTTATTGTTCAGAGGAAGTGGCATTTCCAAATCTAAACATGTAAATTGATATTCAGGATGCTGGCCAATGAATTGATAATAATGATGGACGCAATCATTGTCCGATTTGGAGATCTAGACGTGATTCGAGATTAACAATGAAGTAGTCTAGGCTACAATTTGTAATATGATATTGCTTCGTCTGCGTTCATCTTTTTGACATTAGCTACACGATGTATCATCGGTTTATAGGAATAGATTTTTTATTTTATTGGATTGTATAAGCCATACTAATATTATTTAAGCGAAAATCTGTCTGTTTGATAAAATTTGGTATGCACGTAGTTAAAAACCACCATGCAATTTAAAAAAAATCAATACCCAAATCATAAGGGATGAAATTTTGTATGAAAAATCATGTCTTTTTCGATTGTGCTGAGAAATTCATGCGGCGAAACTGTTGGCAAAGGCTAGGTCTTTCATAATCGTGCATAATAGTGCAGCTAAAAAGAAAGTTAGCGGTAGAACTACCTAGTTCATTGTTCAGATGAACCAAGGGTTCCAACCAAGGGGTAATATATCTAAGGAGCAACTAGGTGAAACAGGGGTAAAGAAAGTTAACCGCAGCACCGTGAACCACTTCAGTATTCCACGGGTCAGAACGGCAAAAATTACAATAAGATTTTCCTTCTGGCTCATGCTTTTTAGCAGCTCTGGCAATGACATCGCATCGCATGATCCGTCTTCCGGTCCGGCTGTTATCTACACAAAACCCCGTAATTTCGTGAAAATTACAAAAATTTCATTAGACATTTTCGTACGATGTTTAATAAGAGTGTTCCAAGCGGCAAGCGTTTAGGATAACGACCATCATTTACCGACCGTCTTTATAGGCACGTAATCATTGTGACCGAACACCGTCACTGGAGCCCGCGCCACGAAGCTTCCGCTGGTGTTGGACTTTACGAACATTAAGAAATTAGACCTTCACACGCACTTTTCAAAGTAAAAAGTAATTTTATATATTGCCAAGAAATCATAAAAAGACATGGTAAGATTGTTTACATAATAAGACTTGTAAGAAAAAACGAATTTTCGTGTTATGTCTGATATGATCGTAATCGAGATAACCGTTTCCAAAACAATGATGTTATGCTAACGAGATCAGACTGTGTAACATTGTCTTAAATTGTTTAATTTACTTCATGGTCTAGCTAGATGCGATTTGCCAGGGTGAAGACGTGTGAATAACGTTGTCACGTGTGGTTCCCCCCTTAGAATAGGACCAGTCCTAATCTAGGCCGGAAGTCGCAAGGGATCGCCTCACTTGGATGTCTTTTAATTTCTTGGCCCTGTCTACCCGGCAAGAGATTAAAGTGTACTTACATACCTGTGGAATAAATTAGTAATTTTTTAATTTTAAGTTATTGCAAGATAGTACTTTATAATCAACTAGGACCGTATTATTAGTCCAACTAAAGTTTGAACGTCTGTCGAAAACATGAAACTCCCGTGTAGACGACGAAATTGGTTTCAAAGCAACTTTGTTTTTGTGTCAAGAATTCTAGATTTACTGTTCGGACAACCAGCTCTCAAGTCAGATTTGGTTAGTTCAACACAATTTGATTTTAACCGAAACATTTCATTGATTCCATTAAGACGTAAAGTTTTCAATTTTAATCTTCAAATCTACTGATCTAATTTAGATTTTATTTCTCTAGATATTCTTAATGTTCCCGGGTGAAAATCACGCGGGCGAAACCGCGTGCAAAAGCTAGTTCAATGTCTGCTTGGCTAAAAATGTTACGAGCCCTGCGTTTTTTGCTAGCGTAACTAATATGGATTAAGATGTATGTCAGGATTTTTGTTACTCAGTCACATCTACTGGTTGGTGTTGCAGCTAAAGTATAAAGTCGAAGTTGCTTATGCAGCCCGTGCACTAAAATGCACGTCTGCAAGCTCGTTACCTAACGAACAATGGAGTTGTATAACCATGGATGGGTAACCCAAACGGTCCGGCGTAAACACATCTATTAGTTGGGTTTGCGACTGACTGTTGGGAAGAAACCGGGCGTAAACCTATCGCTGTGTATAACTCGTCTCCATCGCGTAATGACTGCCTGTCTGTGAGAATATCTCGACTGCAGCTCGCTACGACCATGTTATATCGGAACTATTTGAAACACGTTTACCCCGTCGTCTTTGAGTTTGTCGAGATGTCTCTCGACAAACTCAAAGACATGTTCATTGAAACTCTTGGAGCTGTGTACCAATGAAGTAATGATCTGCTTAAGGGATCTTTTTTTTCTGTTAATCAAATGTTAGTAGAAAATTAGACCGTTTATCTCTTATCGGAGGCAGCTAGTCTAATATATTAGGTACATTTGTAATGAGCGAAGAATAGTGATATTTTTCTTGAGTCTTGAGTTGAGTCCGAATATCCCGGAAAAAACATGTCATTTTTAAAAGTCAAAGGTATGTTTTCTTTACTCACCAATGTATGACATCCACACGATATGGAGTGGTCCTATTTTAGGGAGGCACTATAGTTCTCTTAAACTAAGTATTTTTCAATTTCTGTCAACATAAAAAAGCTTAACACCTCTATCAAACCCACGTTTATCTTCATAATATAATTGGCACGTGTTGACAAAGACCGACGACGCCCCTTTTCCCTTTTTTTTTAACCTGCCAACAGCAGGTGCCTTACTTCCGCGTTTCTAGGGTTTGGCAACCCTCGTTTTTTGCGCACTTCGCCGGTTGTACACCATATATATACTCGTACCCAAATTCATTCACCACTATTGCTGGTTGCTAAGTGCTCGGTGGCGCAGTGGTAAGGTTCTTGCCACTGAACCGAGAGGTCCCGGGTTCGATCCCCGGTCGGGGATGAATGATCTTTTTCTGATTGGCCCGGGTCTTGGATGTTTATCTATATATTATTATGTATTTGTTATAAAATATAGTATCGTTGAGTTAGCATCCCATAACACAAGTCTCGAACTTACTTTGGGGCTAGCTCAATCTGTGTGATTTGTTCTAATATAAAAATAAATAAAAAAATAAAATAAGTAAGTTTACGTACGGTTCACTGCATCGGCTTTTGTGAATACTTGATACTTGTGTTGAGTAGAAGTGTCTTTTTTTTTTGTCATTTTGTGCACCTGCAAGAGTTGTATTTCAATGTAAGCACACTACCATCTTTGTATGTATGCAATATGTATACAATGTTATCTTAAATAACATTTCATTTGCAACCTTTGTTCCGCCAATAGATGTGAATTGTTAATTTTCCAAACTTCCCAAGACATTGATGCTACAATTAATTAATAACTAAATGCCTTCAAGATGGATGAGAATAGATCGTTCTCGTCTAATCAGCGGGAGTGCCGGAAAGAGACTTCCGAATCTAATATCTCTTTCAAATATTCATTGACGAAATTAACTTAGTTTGGTATTTGACTCGCATAGATTCAAATTCAAATTTCAAATTCAAATTTCTTTATTCAATTTAGGATGATATACATCACTTATTGACGTCAAAAAAATTACTTAAACTAAGTCTACTGCCGCTTCCAAAGCAGGTGAAGAAGAAGCGGCCCACCAAACTTCACCGCAGCCTTTTCTCCAAGGACGTCAATTAACAAATATTGGTCTTATACATATATTAAAAATTAGGAGGACGAATTTAAATCATTATTAAAAATGTCAAAATTTCAATGAATGAATAAATAAATAAAATAAAAGTTGTATTTCCAATAAAATTATTGAAAATTATCACACAATATATACACACAATATATATATATAAAGCTAAATGTACAACACGTACGTAATAATGTCATAAATCAATTACATATGTTATGAGGATACTGCATCATGCTTGGGCCATGTATTCAACTGTGAAACTTAACCGAATATTGGATAAAGAATGCTAAAGTTTTATATTCTAGATGACGAAAATACTACTGCAATGCAATCCATGCAAAGTGGATCTGGGACTTCGACATTAGATGACGCATTTTCTCTGGTCAAACGTCAACTCTGAGGCTCCGTAGATCCCTTGAGAATCTTATCTTTTCAATAGTACATAGAGTGTCCAACTGTAATTGAACTAATTAATTTAACTCCACTAGGGCCTTGGTGTGGACTCTCCTGATGTTGTTGTTGCGACACCATCAAAGAGATAATGAAAATTAGAAGACTGACATGGCACTGACACCATATAAAGTGGGATAAGGTTAGGCGAACGAGCAGCAGGCATAAGGATAAGATGATGAAAATAACGCTACTATATTTCCCTGACTTTCGTGTGTCAAAGTAACAACATGTTACAGCGTAGAAAGGTTAATAAAATCTGCAAACGTATTCGGAATCGTTACAATAAAAGCTTGGAACACATTGTGCAGGATATTGTCATAGCAATAAGTACTGAACAGCTTTATGCATCTGTCTGGGCTAGCTAGGGTGACCAAGAATTTTATTTACTTTATAAAAACTTCTACGATGCCTATTCTCATTTTAGTTGGGACCGGCCCTCCTTATGGAGCGCCAGGACTCTTTGTCCTGGGTTGTCTGGTTGTTGATCTTTGCGCCATTTGACCTTATAAAATACCTTATTTACCTTAAATTAAACAGTTGCTCAACTGGCAAGATAGGCGAAGGAGACGTCTCGAGAAAACTCGCAAACTGATTGGCTATTTCTTTTGATGTCTTGAAAAAGACTGGCAGTAGTTACAATGGAGTAGCAAGAAAGTAAAAATAAACTGTCATTACTTTTATTTAACACGTGATTGATGAACATTTATATAAAGATACAGATCCACTAGCACGTCTTTATTACTGAGAAAATTTTAAAGCAAACGCAAACAAAATGCCAGATTGATTGAGTCCAGCTAAAGTTGTCAGCGCGATTGTTCTGTAGCTTGCTAGCCATCGCCCTGAGAAATACACTTCGCGTGAAATGACTTATTTTTTTTCTTTGCTCACAGCTATTACACACACATAGCATCACAATCATCCAACAACAATTTTAGTATTATTAGTCGGAGACCTAGCAAGATATATCCGGAAAAGTCCAGAGCCATGCTAACCCTAGCTTACTA
Source organism: Plodia interpunctella (assembly GCF_027563975.2). Classification (NCBI taxonomy): domain Eukaryota; kingdom Metazoa; phylum Arthropoda; class Insecta; order Lepidoptera; family Pyralidae; genus Plodia; species Plodia interpunctella. The sequence goes on from NC_071316.1 coordinate 6,680,092, forward strand.
CAAGCTGAGACGGTAAAAGTTTACGGTTCTGTCGAAACAACAGCTTTTCTGGAGCTTACAATAGACAAAGTTTGCTATTGAAATAGATGAGACAATTTGTTGAGAAGTTAAGATATTTCAAACCATGTTATAATTATGTTCTGAGTCGGTTTTAACAATAACATCTCAGTTGTACGAGACTACCAATCTTTGAATAGCCAATCTCCATAAAAACCATTCAGCTCTTTTTTTATTAACTCTCACACTTGACTCGACCCAGTTTCGATATCCTAAAAATCGGCGATAAATTTTGTGCGAAAATTCGGCAATTACCAACTTGGAACTGCCATAAAAATAATATAGAAACACAAAAGATACTAAAGGAATAAATATCGGAAGGTGCTGGCACTGAATAAGTGTACAGATGGTTCACTCTTGAGCGTAAGTCGTAGGAATTTGTAACTTAACGCGTTGCACGAACGTTCATATTCCGTTGATGCCGCTCGCTGACCGTCTCCACTAGAGCATAGAAGGATGAATGTGTTTTAACAACTAATAGAATTTATTTATAGATATTCGAATTTAAATATATATTCGAATATATATTGAACTGGAAACTGCTTGCGTGTGTTGTACTATTCCCCAAACCATGGCACACATGCATCTTGCCTTGCGTGTCTTATAAACTGCATGCTAAAGGTTCTATATGACGCCACAGATAATGCTTTATCAATAATGTAATAGAGTAATATAGTTTTCATTAATTTGATTCGCCGAGTCGACACGCTCAGAAGAAGAATTGAATTATTATATTTTATGGTTTATAAAAATACATACCACGTATCGTGTTCTCGAACTACGTAGCTCCATTGTATAAAAAAGGACCCCTCGTGGGGTCCTGGGCCATCGTACTCAAACATTGGAGTGTGGAGTGTGGCCCCTCGTCTGTCCAACTTTTTCATTTGGAAAACTTTGATTGCCCCGCGAGCGGACGCCGAGGGACTTTCAAATTATCTGTATGGATGTTTACTTACTTTAAAATGCATTAAGTTGCTAATTAAGTTTTTTAACCTAGGAATAATTTGATATGCTAAGACTTAAAGCAACCGCTTTAAGTCTTAGCTTTATTTGTAAAAAAGGAACTTTGTATCCGATACTCAGCAGAGTTAAACGCGTCTATCTAATTTGTCTATTATTTTTCACTGCGTACCGGGGCTTCGCGCCCCTGGCAATATGAGCATAAAGAATTTCGTAAATCGGCTGTGTATAGTTCTGAAGATTACCCCTACTCACAAACTAACAAAAACTTCCTCATTATAATATTACCCTGTTATTAATAAAAAAAACTTAAAGCGTACTTTAAGATAAATAATCTTATGTCCCTGTCGCACTTTGCAATATTTGACATTGACAAAACATACTTTGCCTTAAAGTATCCTATGTTTTTTTACGATTAACAAGTTTATTGTAGAAATCCGGATTTAATGACAGTCCTATTTGATCTTAAATATATTCTATCAATGACAACATGCTATCTAAATGTACATATTTAATACCGCTAGCCCACAATCCATTCTGTGTAAAGTTGTCCAATCGTTGGTGTTGCCAATCTCAAACATAAACACTATAAATAGCCCAAACTTGCCTACTGCAGTCACTATGGAAGCCAACACCGTAGCTCGTATGGCAAAGGGTATAAACGAATGAAAGGAGACGAGAGGTGTACGGTCCGAACGTTGGGTCATAGAAGGGAGGAGATGTTCCAAAATATATGTACACTATATAACAATGCAATCGTAAAACTTACAAATAGGAAAGTAAGTATGGTACTACTTATTTCTATAGAAAGAAATCTCTTCCAGTAGAGTAGGGTAGGTTATTGCGATGCGCAGGAATTATGACATCTGTCCGAGTTATTTTTCGTATGGCAATAACTTGAAGTAGCAAAGTTATCGATCTTACAAAATTTTAATCTAGTATCTTATTTAAAGACTCAAATGAGAACCTATAAAAAGTAACTTACAAAACGTAAAAGAACTTATTCTTGTTAGCATTTAACAGAAAATAGATTTTTAGGTAGGAATTTTGTTCGTTTTGATTGAAGACGTGTTTTTCTTCACAATTTTATTATCTCATCACACGTCACATAAAATCATTAGATTTCGAATAAAACCATTTGTATATTATTTAAAAAAATATCGAATTCCGATGAATGTGAAAGTAATATTTATTCAACAATAAACAGTGATTGAATGATCAATTCATCTCCTTTTATCCCTGATCCGAGGCCACCGGTGTAATTTACTCCGGTGCAGTAAAGCCACACAACACAACAATGCCTCCTCACCGGTACTCTAACAGTCTAAGTGGGTCACGTTCAGACCCACGCTTTTTCAATCCCTGATCAATAGCCTCCATCTATGGGCGAACTCCCGCGCTGGCGGGTCTGTTCCAAAATGCCCAATGATGGTCTAATATTCTTCCCTGGTCGTCTGGAAGCGAAACGAATACATAGCACTAAGTTAACTCGCAATATTAAATACTGACGACCTGTACCGGATTTCCTCGGGTAATACCATAATACAAAAAAGTTGCCTGTATGTTACTCCTGAAGGTTACGTCCGTCTCCGTGCCAAATTTCATCAAAATATTTTGAGTTTATTCGTAACAAACATAAAACACATCTTTTCTCTTTATAATATTAGTATATGAATTAAATAAAAACGTAGAACGTGTTGGTATGCCACCAGCGCAGATTGGTAAAGTGAATTAAGGTATTGTTGGCGATGGCCACATTGGCTTAAAACCTCATTAGGTTTTGACGTTTTTTAAAGAAAAAAACTGTATTGTGTCGTTCAAAATAAACATTGGAAAAACTGCTGCATCGTTTAACTCACACAATTATATCATTTGAAATATAATCTGAACCAGCTGACGCTGTCGTCTACAGCTATAAGCACGTAATGCTTCTTATAGGCGAGAGGCTAACAATATTTCATATTAGCCTTTGAGTTTCGCAACTCTTGGCTCTGTCTACCCCGTAAGGGTAATACTATATCTGTATCTATTGGGTACAAACGGGTCAGAAAATGGACGGATTGAAGCAATAAGTTTCGGTCGGGCGCTTACCTTTTTTGACGGTAGCTACTCTTTTCAGTCACAAAACGCACTGTTTAAGGGCGTAGAGTGAGTTTAGCTTTATTTTTATTAGAACCGGTGAAGTTAAAGATAGAAAATAATTGTGTCAGGGAAGACATGAGGTTGTTGGGGTTGAGATGGGAAGTAGCAGAAAGTACAAACATTTTGTGCCAACCCAAGAGAAAGAGTACGGTAGATGATGTAAGTTTTTGACTCAAGGTGTTTTGTTTTGGCCGTTTTCGGGTTTAAATTGGGACCTATTGGATTAAGTAATTTGAACTCCTCCCGGCATGCGGTAGGTGTATGTAAGGCCAATGGACCAGCAGTGGGGTCATTAAAATGGCTTGTGATGAAGTCGATGATGCTGTCTTTATAACCTACGAGAGTAAAATTAGAGCCAATAAAATCTTCAAAATTGTAAAGTGTTAGTGTATGCTGATCTTGGGCTCCGTGACTTTACAGCCCTTAAACGCAACCTTCACTTCACGAGGAGATAATGCTCTAATCGAAACAAGTTTATTTGTCAGACAAATTAACAAAACCTTTCAATATTCATTTCGCTACAACTTTTGAAAACCGATTTTGATCAAACATATCTAAAAACCACGGCGTAAAAATTAGGTATCAAATAAAAAAAACCCATTCAAATCGGTTCACCCGTTGATGAGCTACGGTGCCACGTACACAGACAGACAGACTTAGCGGTCAAACTTATAACACCCCTCTTTTTGCGTCCGTAAAATAATACGATTTTTTGCTCATTATTAACGAAATTATATCTATAACACATTTGTAACTGTCTCTGAAAGCTGGTAAACGGCAGACTTTGTAAGTATTGACATCCCAGGTTTACTAAAAGAGTTTCTCACAGGCTTATTCCTTCGAAATTTATAACCTTTTTTATAAAATAAATAGAATACGATACACAGAATCCTATTTTTTCATATTTTTAATCTTATTATCAATAGGAACATCATACATTCCGTGCCACAATGATGCATCTTAATAAGCTGTTTTTTGTGGTCCATAGGTGTCAAAGGGCTGGCCCCAAAGGTATTAAACAAACACGGACCCTACCTGCCCGTGTACCCTTGTTTGTCCACCTTATTAAATAAATCCACTAGGAAACCTTTATTTTAATTGGAGCACTTCGCAACCGCTTGGCATTCCATTTTGTGTACAGATAGCATGTACTTGACATAAAGATTAGATATTTTCTTCAATTTAATCTCTGTCATGTCCTACCATCAAAAATATTATATCGAAAGGTGTTGCATTTTGCGTTTTATGAAATGGATCACATACATATAATAAGCTGTTTACAAAATTTTTATTTTGACACAAGCTTACTAGAGAAATCTTGTTGCATTCAACGCGTGACTAGAAATCATGTCCGTGCACTAAACCGTAAAGGAGTTCCCTTGTTGGAAGCTGATCCTGAGTGCACCATCAGTCATGCTCAATGAAAAACAAGTAGAAGTGAACGACATTGAAATTGCAAGATTTGGTCACATACAAACGGATGGAACGACAGACAGACGGGACAGGAGACACTAAATAAATGCTTTTAAAAAAACGTTAATACTTAAAACTTTAGTCTCGTCCGTTTGCAGCTAATAAAAAGGAATAAAAGTAGAAAGCGAACGATCGTCAAAATAGAGCAAAAATTAGTTTAGAAGTCGAAGGAAAAGAATTTGGATTCAAAAGACAGGTCTTTACAAACTTCGTCCGGCAATTTAGTCAACTTTAGTCGGGCGAAAAAAGTTGCCGATTCTCCGAGGAATACATTATTAGTTGTAAACAAGCGGGTCAGACTGGGATGCGAAATTGACTTTTTTTTGTTACAGGGTTCGTTACAAGTCAGATATTTTTTTAAAACAATATACAACTACACATAGAATATAACTTTAAGGTTAAGTAAGTCATCACAATTGTTTATCCACTAAGAAAAATGTACATAATCTTCAAAATTATTTTCAATACACCGCTATTTTCGTTGCATAAAGTTTATGCGGGTAACTTTATATGCGGTTGATTGTACTTGTGAAGTTTTGTTGATTAAACTTTTTTTTGTTTTCGATGAGTTTCCATTGACGTGACCCCCTAATTCCACCTTTTAAGAAAGGGTCCAGCACAGCACGGTTGCTTCGTCAGAAATAAAATTGTTCCCTACGTAATTTGCTGGTTTACCCAAGACCAGACCTCATCACCTCCTCTATACCAGCGTAGGTTTTTTTCCAGCAGTATTTCTAAAGTATCCTTTACTATAAAATCTTTTAAAAGCGCTTACGGGTGTTAAACAGGTTACAGAACCAACAACATTGGAACTAAAATCGATATCACTAATTAGTTGCAAGTTAGCGAACTTCGCTCGTTAAAGTTTGGTGTTCAGACGAGTTTGACAGCCTGCAGACGCCATGTTGGATGAATGTAGTGGCGGGGTAGTTTGTATCATTATTATTCTCTCTCTCATCTGATCGTTTTTACGGTTCCTTCTCCTATCCTTGAGTAGGAGTAGGAGCTCAGGCTTTTCCAGTGTTTCGTGTCCATTTCGTACAAAGTTCTGCTATATCAAGAGTTTCGTAACATCACTATTATTTGACAGCTATCAGCGCTGATATGTTGAATATATGCAATTTAGCGGGTAGTCAGAATTCACCCTATTATTCATAAAAAAAGTTAAAACATACTTTAATCTAAACTATGTTTTGGGTCTTTCTGTCAATGTCAAAAATGTAACGTGATCGCACATTGAGACACATTGAATGACAATGACAAAACATATTTTACCTTAATATTTAGCTTTAGTTTTTTATGAAGGTATTCTACTTGTAATACACGTCACACACAGTAGCAAGTGTGGATGTTATGAATAACTCTAGAATTGTTTTGATCGCATGGACCGACTTTATGGCAATTTGTACATTGTGTTTTACTGTTTTCTTTCTTGTTAATATACAAATTGTTTCTTTCGTAGGAATATTTTTTGTAATATATACATAGATACATTTGTTAAAATCGACGTGTGCTACCATATTCTTAGCTTAGTTCATTCTGCTCCCGTGCAGCTGTGTGATCATTTTGAGGTTATTTCATTTAGAGAGTTTAAAATATTTGTATCTATTTTGACTATTAAAAAAATGTGAATCAAAATCAAACTTATTGTTTTCAACCAATACCTAAGACCTAAATTTAAAATGACTATCTTAATGATATACTATCTTCTAGCACGATTAAAAAGTGGATCAAGAACAACCACAAAAAATCTCAAGTATATTTATTAACATCACATAGTATAAAACAAAGTTCTCCTCCGCGTCTGTCCGTTTTTTAAACTTTCTGTTTTTATACGATGCAAGGGAAGGGTTGGGATGGTACAGTTTTAACTGTTATTTAAGACACTTTATTCCCGAAGGTTTATAGACCTCGAGCGAAGCCGGGCGCAGTCGTCAGTGCGAGTATAAACACTGCTACATTTGTAGGATGCTCTCGGATTGGCACATACAGGCACAAAAGTGGACTTATCATTAAAATTTCCACTTGGACTAATTAAGTAAATTAACCTAATGCTGTCCACATTGCCGGTCTAAACTCGGCTGGACCGGCGCCAACGGAATAGGAAGTGAGGAGGAAATGGACGAAATTCGGACTGAATATGATGCCAGCATCGATCCGTTTGATTCCGGCCAAGCGTGAACTCTGGGCTCACTGATTAAGTAAGAAACCTTTTGAAAGTAAGTACAAAAAGTACTTATCTGTTTCCTGGAATTTTATCATAAATGCTGTGAAAACCCATTCATCTATTTAGCTATCATATACAATATATATACGGAGTTACATACCAAGTGTAAACAAAATCAGTTAAGTAAGTATATTGTTATTTAAACATTAATAATCAAAAATCTTTCAAAGTCTCCTTTAAACAACTCTAGGCTCTAATGAAAATTCGGGTCAAATTTTTAAATTCAACAGTTGATTTTGCGTAAAAAATGCGAAACGTGAGGTGCCAACCGAAACGGTGACCTCAAAGGCCTTAATTAACTCATAGCATGTTAATTTAGGCTTAGTACTAAGGAATACGCAAAGTAAATAGAACGCATTTAAAACACCACGTTAAAGATAAAACTCAAACTTCAGAAATAAAAAGTAATTTCTAAAAATTTGCCTGCGAATTTTTATTTGTACCGTTACCGTACCGTTTTATATACCCAACAAAATTAGAATTTTGTTGGGTATATATCTAAGAAGGAGCAATACAAAATCTAAAGATTTCCGTTCGTTAAAAAAACAATCGTTTTGATTTACCGAAGGAGGTAAATAACAGCTAGTAAATACATTAAAATCATATACAAATTTAATCCAAAACATAAGACACATCGGTTGAATAGTAAAAGCAATTGGCGCTGCTCAAATGGAAATACTATTATTGAATTCATTACTGAATGAATGAACGGGTAAACGAATGAAATTACACTTTAGGAAATTGCCGCTGTATTCCTAGGGAGTAATAACTTCAATTTGATTATTTGCTGGACCCACCATCCGTGACCCACAGCTAGTTTTGGTACATATATGTCATTTATCACATGTTACTCGTGTCGTTATCGAATTTTTTCAATTAATTTGACCAAATGCCACCTCTTCTTTGGCCTTTTAATTTCCTATAACTATCTGATGTCGACCCTAGTCTCATTTCAGCTTAGTTACTTTTTGTCTCAAGTTTTTGTAGAAAACTTGTTTGAGTTAAATAATCATGAGCGACCTTTTATCTTGCTTTACGTGTTCCTAGTGATGGGATTGAGCTGAAAATTACATATTTAGTGCTACATTTTTAAAACATTATGTAGGTCAGTGTTGCCATCCCCAGTGTAGCCAGTCGATCAGTTTGCTCAGAATGAATGATATTTGTTAGCCGAGTTTGCAGTTGAAATGCAAATACTGAGGTTATGTCAGCGAAGCGGAATTATATCAAAAGTTCCTAACTAAAACACGAACTATTACCGACCGAGTTTGCATATTAGTTTAATTTATTGCTGGACTTGTAGGACTTTATTTTTCGCATAACTAGATTCATGATAGTGATACTTTATTTAGATGATTTTATAGAACAGCGCGAGTCGTACGTATGTACAATCGTTAGCAATATAGTGCAGTAATTGACAAAGTGCAATGATAGTCGCCATTATCGATTTGGAAGTTCAATAAGCTCATTCCCGGTTCCACTCAGCCGGGTCGTAGCCCAAAGTCAATTTATCGGCTTGAAGGTTCGGATATTCTATGGATTCTAAAGAGTTTATAGAATCCTATTATTAGTTACTCAATTTGTCAGTTTGGTTAGGGCAGAGTGGATAAGATATTTCTAGAGAAGGCTGAATCACCTGATTGTCTGAAAGGTCATTGATTCTAGCACTTCTGATGTTGTCTTATTGTTATCTATCTCAATTATTTACGAATTACTAGCTCTTTTCCGCTGCCTATCTCGCTAAGTCAATCTACAGCCAGTTTAAAAAAAGTTTTGCGCACATCTTACAACGTTGTAGGGATCCATTGACTTCACGATCAACTGGATATGAAATAAAGATGTAGGTCGAATCGAAAACAGAGATCCGAGTAAATTTATAGTTTTAGGTGAGCGCAAACCGAGTATCGTATGTCTTTACCGCAACGTATCTGTTACCACTTGCGACATTTGTTTGTTGCCACACAACCGCGTCTGCGCACTGCTTTCAGTTGCTAACATGTTTTAATTAATTACTGTTCCCTGAATTGTAACTTTACCCTATTTGCTACGTTTTACCACCAACCAGATGGTCTAACGTTATCGTCGCAGGAAAACGTTGAACGCAAGCTGCAAAATGGTCAGCAGCAATGAACTTATTGTGGCTTAGATGATGGTGAATATTAAAATAAGATAAATTTAAGCATACACAAGCAATCCTCTCAAACACCGACCTGTCAGTGAAGCAAATCAACTATTTTTGGATCTCTACGGACTCGTTCGTTCATACTTTGCTTCACTTAAAGACTTATAAGCATGAAAATTTAAACCTTAAACTTTTTTACTCGTGGCGTATACGCCACCTACTTCTAGTTTTAGACGATATACTTATTTGTACTCTGGAATATCCGAACAATTGTAACAACATACCTAATATAATAAAAATGTTTTGTTACAGGTAAGAACACAAGAAGGTACAGAATACAAGAAAACAAAGTACGATTTTTTTTTTTCAAAATAAAGTACTTGTTAAAAAGGTATACAAAAATATGTTATGATTACTATACGAGTGTTGACAAAAAAAGATGTAAAACCCGATTATTCACAAAAATATATGAGAAACGAGTTGACTTTGTTTAAATAAAATTTTGAAAGTTAAAGTTATTCTAAAAAGCTTCGAATTTGCAAATTTTACCGTAAATCTGATCGAATCGTCGAATTCCGAGAAAAAATATCAGTTGAGACATCAGAAATCCGACGGAAACAATATTTAATGATAACTCAAGTTACCACCTACACAGGCCAAGTTATTAATAGGTAGAAAACAGAAATAACTGTATTAGAGCTTGGAGCAATGACGCAATATTATAACTAGAAATTCTAATATGGACCGATGCTAATATCAGAACTAAAAAAAAGACAGAAAGTACCAGCTGCTTCTCCCGCGCAGATTGTAAAAGGAATCAAGGGAAATAAACTGGAGATTCTCTTAGACCATTGGCAAATTTGGCAAACTATGTTAGAATCTACAATGCTCCAATCAGTCCCCTATCCAGCTAAACTTAACTCCAAGTTTCGCGAGTCTTGGCTCTGTCTATACATTAAGGGCTATAGACGCGTGATATAATTTGCGTGTCTGTTTCACTATATTCAATAGTGAATCAAGATGTTTTGTTAAATTTTGCGGGAAAATTATGGATGATGTTTGTAGCACTTTGAATTCGTTTTAATCGTTCGTTTGAATCGTTCGAATTTGGTCTACACGGTTAAATGATTTTTTTCCATCGTCCCTTCAATGGGACATCCAATGCGACTACGGAAAAGAAGGGCTTATAAACAGTTAATTCCGTTCTGCTTTCGTCATAATGTTAACTACAATTATTCCTAAATTTTTAGTTATTTTCCCGAAAGCAATCTGATTTCAGCTGTGCAAGCTAGTAAGGAAGCTAGTAATGGTTCTGATCGGTGTGATTTTTTTTATAAACCAAAGGATAACAAATAACTTGCATTTATTTTAAGTAAGAAGTTACCTTTATTTGATCGTTATTCGTTCCGTTATTCTGTGGTTCCATTACTACAACAGTGAGTGGGAACAAGTAAGGATTTGTTGAGGGGGATTTAGAATCAATATATTCCTTAAGGAGTACGTAAATTGAAGAGAACATGTGTAGAGGTAAATAAACCCTGTATGCATCATTCACCTGCTACACCAATAGTGCCAAGATTTTTTTAGATGTTATAGCAAATTTGTACTGAAATAGACGGTAGGTTAGCGTTGGGTTGACATAAAGTTTTATATCGCCTTTGGAAAGCCTAGGATTCTCTGTGATTTCTAGGATCACTACGCTATGGAGTATATAAGATTTAGTAACCATATGCTTTTCTGCAGCATAGATATTTTGTACATCTATTGACTTGAAACATCCTAAAGCACTTCGAGGGGTCCAATTTATGGAAAAGTTCACTGTGATTGGTTACATAGCCTACATACCCTTCGGACATTTTCGGGTCCACTCGGCAGGGTTTGTCCCCAACTGATTAATTCATTGGAGGTTTTAGTTTCAATCTGAAAGTTTTAAGAGTAATGGATTTGACCAGTGCGGAAAATTCATGGGTGTTACATCTACTTCTGCAAAGCCTAACTGCGCTGAACTGATCTTCTTTTCAATTCACAGTCACAGAATGTATCTGACCACTTTTATTGCTCTGTCTTTAGCCTTGTAGGGGATCTCCCTGGGACAATTGGATCATTATTAAATTTGATGTAATGATTGATGGGAACCTGAAGAAATTTTATATTAATGGTATAGATGTCATATCATCTCGTTACGCGAGATGAATTAAATCTGACACCAGTGACGCACTATATAAGAAGAAGTCCAATATGCCGCCGTTTCTACGACCGTCGGATTCGGAAAATGAAGCGGTATATATATAAAGGCAATTTCATAAAGAGCTTACCTCTACATCCTAAATAAAAAAGAATCATACATATCTCATAACTTTATATCATCTAATGAACAAAACTCTCCTCAAGTAAGCGGTATATAAAGGCACTTACACCTCAAAGAGCTTAACTCTACAGAGTTGAAGTCGTTATATTCTTCCTAAAAGAGTAACAATAATTCGCTCAAAAATCCTCACAAAATTTATAATATTAGCCGGATGAACAAGACTCGTCAAGCGGTAAGTGAGTGCTCTTTGCTTTCATAAAATAATGTTTATATTATATCAAGACTCGGAGACTTCGTAATTAAACAATTGTTTCATTATTACAACTTAGTCGTTCCCGTTCGCCGATGCGATTGTCTCAGTTTAATTACTTAAATTAATTATACCGTCTCTGAATGAAAGGATACACGTGTCAAGGTTTAAATGTTTGAGGTACATATATTACGTCAGTCGGATTACAAGTGAGATCTCTCTAATAATTTATTGAAACATGAATTGTTCACTGCTCCGATGATGGATGATCCAGTTGTTCCGTCGTGTTGGTATTTTTGTCACATTATTCTTCAGTGCATGTTTAATGGCTTAACCAAAAATCGCTAAACTAGGATAAACATCAGAACCTGCCATCACATTAAATTGACATTTGACAATTCATATAAAAGTTTTGTCGTGATCATAACCCCGTATCCATAACTTAAATGTTATCAAGACTGAGGCCGTATGCCAAAAGTGAACGATGCCAAAATGGCTGCTCAATAAATCACCAGTTTCCCGCCTTTTTGTGTCGTTTTTTAGCAGCATCTGATTTCACGGCGTCTATTCTTGTCGGACCATAATTCAGCTGATCTGGTGACAAATTGACTGCCAAGGCTCCAAAATTTGAGCAATCATTTAATTTCGTTTAGGAATTTTATATTATTTTCTTGCTATATACTTAATAGACTTCGTGGTTGTTTAATTTGCTAACTGGCTGAACAACAAAAAAGATTATATTATACCATACACATTTATCAAACATGTTGCCAGCTTCTTTGGAGCGATCTCAGCCAAAATTAAAATTTTCCAACATACGCCATTTAAAAACTAGGTACTTCTAAACCATTAAGGCGGTTCTATTATTCTGACCAAAGGTCATAAGTTTACGGTAATTTTGACCTGGCAATTGCAACCCACTAAAATTGAAAATGGGCGATTCATGTTGAGAAAACAAATTGTTTAATGAGATCAAACAATTTTGCAAGAGTTGGAAAGTAAAGGGATCCTAATTAATAAACGTAAGTCAAGATTGCCGTTTCATTTAACATTTAATTTATAATATAATAATAATAATAATCATCTTTATTTCAGACCATCAAAACAGTCCATAAATATTAGTAACAATTTATACTTACTTGCTATGTTAGTAATAAATACAAAATAAACAAATTTTTATTTTGCCACAATTTGGCGTCCTGTGATGCACAGTTTTACCCATGACATCAGCAAGGGCGAGTCATACCGGTTGGAAATGGTTTTCAGGATGGTGTTTGTACTGCTGCGAACTCTCTTGAGCATAGAGGCAGCTCTTTTTCTCATGATTGCAAAGAAATCATCAGTATGCGCCTGAGCAAACATATCTGATGCACTACACCTGCGAGACAGCCCAAACATCATCCTAAAGCCATTATTGTATTGGACTCGCAGGTCGCTAATGGCCCGCTGCGTATAGTTAGCCCATAGGCTGCACGTGTAAAACACCTGACAGTAAGCTTTAAACAATGACGCTTTAACCTGCTGGCTACATCGTGCAAACCTACGTGCCAACATATTACACCGGACCGCCAGCGCCCTGCGCTCCCTTTCAATGTCGGCTTGATCCCTAAGACGGTCGTCGACAATATGCCCTAAGTACTTAAACGAGTACACCCGTTTTAGGCATTGTCCGTTCAACTTGATATCAGGCACAGAGACTGGGCACCTACCGCCGGCCGCCTTAAAGACCATAAACTCGCTTTTATTAATATTATATAGCAAACCGTGCTGCCGTGCATATTGCTCACATAAACCAAGCAGTTCCCGTAGCGCCCTGACAGTTGGACTAAGCAAAACCATATCATCAGCATAGCTGATATTGTTAATACTGATATCATCAATTCTGCAACCGATATGTCTGTTGCTGAGTCCAACTATCAGGTCATTAATATAGAGGTTGAACAACTTGGGTGAGGTGATTCCCCCCTGCCTGACCCCACAATTCAGACCATAGGACACAGATAGCTGGTTGGCCCATCTGACATTGTTAGATTGGTTCTGATACCAATACTGAAAAATACCCAACAACTCCGCAGGGATATTTCTTTCCCTGAGCTTCTCCCAGAGAATGTCATAAGACACAAGGTCAAATGCTCGTGAGAAGTCTAGAAAACAAGCATAGATAGGTGTATGTCGCTGTGTATAATAGTGTGCAGTATTCTTCAGTACCAGGATAGCACTCTCAGTGGACAGATTAGAACGAAAACCAAACTGGGCATCATGTAAGTTCAAGTAGCTTTCCAATTCAATATCCATCAAACTATCCAATACCTTTGCAATAATTGTTGCTAACGAAATGGGCCGGTAATTATTTTTGTCAGTTACATCCCCAGTTTTATTTTTAATGACTGGTACCACAATAGTTTTAATGAGGCTGTCGGGCAGGTAAGAATGACCAAAACACAAGGAGAAAAACATAGCCAATACTCTATTGAGGTGAAGGCCAGCATGCTGCAAGTGTTCTATGGAGAGCCCATCATGACCAGGGGACTTTCCCCGAGTCATTTTTTTAATGACATCATCTACCTGTTTAGCTGAAAAACGAATTTGATCAGAGTCACAACAGGTCCCATTATCAACCACCTTGCTAGACAAACCAAGTGGTGACTGGACTTGGAAGTGCCGGACAAACATATCGGCGATAGTACTAGGCTCGTTGGCATCACCCACAGTCACGGGAAGACTGGGTCTAATATCAAGTTTATTTGTAGATTTCCAAAACTTTTTGAAATTTTTATTTTTACGATGTTCAGCAATAATATCCAGCTTAATTTGTTCTTGGTGCTTTTGGCACCACTTTAGTTTGCTCTTAAATATCTTACGTGTAGCACGCATATCATTAAATATAGGACCTGTCAAAGGCTGATTATGCCAAAGCCAAATCTGATACTTAGACCTAGCCAACCCGTGTGCCTCCCTAACATGTCTGTTCCAGCCCACCATTTGGGCTTTATGCTTTATATGTTGACAATCCACATGAGTCTCTTCAGCAGCCTTAGTTAAAATTTTGACAATACTTTCATACATGACATCTAGTACAACTCTATGCTCAAAAATATTACAATTTCTGTTATTACAAAGGCCAAGTTCATGGGGATAGTCAACATCCTTGAGTGAATCGTTACATAGGTGATAGTACTCTCTAATTTGCTCAATATTTCTTTCACCCCAGATAGCTTTATTATATAATGAATAAGGGGTTATAAACTTAGGTTTAATGACACTAAAATTACATTCTATAATCATTGGGAAATGATCAGACCATAAAACATCATACATAATACTTATATCAGCTATTGTATCACGAGCCTGTTCTGTAACCACACAATGGTCAAGCCAGCGCTTAGAACCAGTCACATCACTTATAAATGTAAAAGTATTGGGGACTGAATTAAGCCTTTCTATGTCTGCACAAGTCCACTGTTCCATAGCACAAAAGTTTAAAAGTTCTGAGTAAAAAGACTCACCGGGGTGGGCATTAAAGTCTCCCAGCATATAGACACTTTCCACATCACAAGACTCAACAATTGCACTCATTTCACTAAGACATTGAGTAAACTCAATTAAGTTTGGAATCTCATCTGTCGGCATGTACACATTAATAACTAGAATTTGCCGGTCTGCCAGCGTTACCTTGATTGCCGAGAGACGGTCGCTATTACATTCTATCACTGAAACTGAATCAAACACTCCGCTCCTCCACAGGATAGCTAAACCACCGTAGGGTCGACCTCTTAGTGGGCCAGTTGACAAATCCATAGATGATTTTCCTGTATACTCAAAATTCTCATGGATACTGCTCAGTAAAGGGATGTCATAGTCATACAGCCATGTCTCCTGCAGGACTATAATGTCGCATATCTCACATAATGATTGCACAGCTTCAAATGACCGTTTTACTGATTTGCAATTAAAGCTTATTAATTTACAGGTTTGTAGGTTGTTGTGGTCCATTATCATTTGATTCTAAGTTATGCTTTATACTGCTTTTATCTATTGGCAAGTTATTCTTCACAAAACGTCTGAAGGAAATTCCGCTTGGCCATAAGCCTTTATCCAGAAATACATCTAACTTATTTTTGGATATATACAATTTGAAGGAGTTATAGCTTTTCTCAGACTGTCTATTAATTTTATACAATGCGACCTCTTCATTTGTTTTGCTTTTAATATATGTTACAATATCACTCTCTTGAGTATCCTTACTAACATTGGAAATATAGATAGGAATCTTAACATCTGCTGCCTTGAAAGTACTGTCCGGGCTTACGTCTGCTTTTCCCATATTCCCACTCACTCTTTTCCGCTTCTTTTTTGAAACAGTTTGCCATTCCTCCACATTATTATGACCTGTTTTACGTTGCCTCATAATATTCGACATAGACGCTTGACTACTAGCCGATTTATTACTGTTTACATCCAAATTAGCAACTGGTGGGTGAAACATTCTGTCATTGACTGTGACATTGACAGCAGCCGTCAAGTTGCACGGGGGCACCACCTTCCGTGTCAGTGGCGCTGCGATAGTCGGAGAGACTGAGATAGCGACAGGTAACTTCGATACAGTTTCTCGCTCACGCGTATGAGTAGTTTCGACATCCATTTGAACAAGTGGGGCGACCGCGCCCGAGCACATACCTTCCGAACTTTTAACACAACTTGCCGTTGAGACCGATTTTTGTTGTTGTCTACCCTCGCACTCATTATTTATCGCCAAATTTGATATTTCAGAACTTTTTGGGTCTGGTGTGTATAGAGCCATGGGTCCACTGTCGTAGCAATCAAGATTATCGATAAAGGCTCCTCGCTTATTGTTTACAAAGTTATATTTGTTACATACAAGGGAGGCTTGCTTCAGGTTTTCCATCTCATTCTTTAACTCGATCACCTCTGCAGAAGTAGCAAAATTGCTTTTTATGTTTTTCACATCACTTTGCAACACAAGTATGTCTTTTAGCAGTCTAGTTACATCTATGTGGTCAAACAAAATAGGCGGTAATTTTGCCAGGTCGCGAGCGACGAAGATTGGTACACTCTCAGGGTCCGTTAGCTTGAGAAGGCCTATGATATCATCAATATCACGGCGGCTTTTATCTTTCTTCCTTCGGATTTTTCTAGTCGACTCCGGTATTATATCAAAAAGCAGCTTCTTAGCCGTCACTATTTCACCATCCGAAAAACTGTCACTGCAAATCCGAATAAGCGAGTCTTCATCCATCACGTCAGCTTTGTTCTGGATAAATGCTAATAGTTCATTAATAACTATATTACATTTCGTACATTTCACAATATTAGCCGCCATTTTCGCAAAATACGCACGCACACAACAAACGTCTCCGCTCCGCAGACGCGCGCGTGCGACTTTAGGGGTGAAGCGAACCTTATTTCTTACAACCTCCCTTCGCCCCCGCATAGAGATATACAATAATGGAACGGGCCATACAAATGAAAACAAACCTTTCGACAATCCTCTAGCTAAATGAGTGGGCGTTAATCCCGAAAGACACTGATATGGAACCGAATGGGCTAAAGGTAAAATTAAAAGAAAGCTGGACATTTACGATCTTACCCATTTGGGATATTACTTAAAACATCACTTAATTATATTTTGGTAGTCGTACAGAAGTCATCATGATCTACAGGAGACTGAGATACAATGTCGGCCTGAACCTGAATTTTTTAACGCACGTCGAGCGCCAATTCACCATTCACCATGGCTGAATTCGAATTTATATAAACGGAATAAATGCTAATGGCATTCCCAAGAAAAAAAAAAACAAAGACGGAATAATAACTAGGCGCAAAAAAGACAAAAATACAAATGAAAGATAATGTACCAGAACACATAAAGATTAACAAAGATGAAACGGTCCTAATAGAACGAAGCGAGTCTTAAACGAAATTTAAGTAATAAGTCTGGATCGGGAGGTTTTTAATCATTGGTAAAAAAAAGAACAAAACAGATGATCCGTTGGGAAAAACGCAGATGTGTTTGTCGGTCGAACGGTGCAATTTCCAATTGACTTAAACAAGGTCTGAAATGTTTTTACACCAATATTCTTTAGAATGGAGGAATAGTAATCATAGAAAAAGCAATTTCTGTTTATGACAAATGAAGATCTATAATATAGATTTAGTAAAAAAGGTATTTGCGCGTTTAATTACTTAAATGTAGATCTATTAACCATTAACCAGTAACCATAAAATATATCAATTGTCATGTAATCACCGCACTGCATCCATCATTTCCGTCGCCGGATAAACTCCTCGGTAGCGTGTAACGAATCGGCGAAATGAGTCCATCGTCTAAAAATGAAAAACCATAGAGAATCCAGCTCCAACTGAAACCCGTGAAGCAACGGGACAAGCGTACATTTTAATTTTCTTAGATTACCGGATAAGGTGGAGGCCACGTTACTGCAGATGGCGATTTGTAAATCGCTACTGCAAGTAAAAGGCCCACCATTATTTGTGAATTCAGTAATGCGTAAATGCTGTAACATCGATTCATGTATTTCCACAGTTATGTGCGAAGTGAAAAAGAAAATCTAGGAACGCGGAACTTAACCGTTTTGCGGAGAGAGAGAGAGTTGTAAAGAGGTCACGGTTGCTGGTGTCAAAAATCGCGTCGCTTACTAACATAGCCTGGTCTTATGGCTATTGACTCTGCATTTCGAGCTGGCCACATCTGCTACGACCGTTCGCGCCGGAGCTATCAAGGAAATCGACGGCAATTCTACAGAAAGCTGATAACTTTCCGACTTTACAGGTGCTAGCTAAGGTGCCATTTCAATCAAGTAACTTAATTTTATCTAAATTTCCGTACGCCTTTTCTGCAACACTCTTTGTTCACTTTTCGTGGCTTAAACTGGTTTCGGATTAAATTAATGTTATCCTAGCTTCTTTTTCATAACCTTTTCGCCCCTTTTTTGTGGTCCCAGTATTTTTATCATCATCAGCCTGTCCGCCACTGCTGGAGTGTTCTTCTGTTTAAAGTATATTATTTTTCAGTTCTTACCACTTACGGTTTCATTCCACACTCCCTTCCCACTATCATTAACACGTTCCATCTGTCTTTTCTTATGTCTTCTTGTATTTCTTAGACTTTTAACTTCTATTAATTTAAGATCTTTACTATTCGACGATTTTATCTCTGTATTGATATCAAAAAATAATAACAAATTTCTATATTTTCTCTTTCCGCGGGACAAGTACCAGACAAAGGGATAACTTTTTTACATTAATTTTCCGAAGTGGAACTTGGAACACGCCGATATTGCCAATGTTGTTCCAAACACATTAGAATATGCTGTGATATACAAAACTGAATGTACAAAGTTTTGCTCGCGTTTTTGTTTGACATAAGCAGTGTTATTTTACTACAATCATAATTTTAAAAGTATTGAAAAATACAAACAGAAAATATGGGTCGTATTTGATTACGTATTAATCAATTTGTTATATGAATCCTCGTATTTGTTTTATTAATGCTTAAAATACAAATAAATTAAATAAGAAACTATTTCCAACCATTTTCGTATTCCTCCATGCATAGTTTCAGTAAATTATTTTACATTTGTTATGGCGATGGCGTCGTATACGATATTACCCTAGCTTGCTCTAGTTTTATTCCAGCTAATTTGCTTCTCAAAGTGTCAAAAACATTTCGCCCCGAGCCCGGGCTTTTGTTTGTTCTTGAAATTATTTATGGGCGCCATTTTGAAAACGCAATTTCGCTTCAAAAAGGTACTATTTGAAAAATTGTCGAATACTTTTCTCCTGGTTTCAAAAAATAACGTTTCGTTGCCATGTTTATTGTTTGTTTAAAAAAATGTAAGTTATTTTCATTCTGTCTTTTCGGAAATTAGGTCATATTTCTTTCAGGATACCCTCCTACTAACTGAAAGAACCAAAAAACTGATCATCTAATTTTTATTCTCAAGGGAAAAACATTTTTCTTGCAATTATTATTATTTAACAGAGTCCTTGATTATTATTAAGTGTTCGCCTTCGTTTTCTGCTCTTCTTTAAATTACGTAATTACTTGCAGTTTCCCTACATACATTTTCAGATTTATAGTAATTTTGAGATATCGCAAAGTCATATTTAGTAAAAACACCAGATTCAGAGGCACGAGACATATTTTCACCTCTGAGAGTCTTGTTTATATATTCACTAATTATTTCATTACACAACGCTGTGGAAAGCTCTCGGCGAGTAGGGTCGCCATGTTTATTTTTAGTACTCGTATTGTAGGGTACGCTCTATATTCTGAGATGCTTCATGTAGATAGTCTCTGGTGGTTCGATTGCTGGTCGATATTTTTTATATGTCTATATAAAAATATTATTGACTGAATTGAAATAAATTGAATTATCGATCTGTATGAACTAATTCAATGTCAGCGATTTGTTTGTATAACCACCGCCAGGTGACGACCATATTTAACATGCGCTTGAGGCATTCTTAGAAATCACATAGATGAAATACTTTGTTGAAGATGTTTGGAATGATGGATCATCCATCATAGTCTTCATCAAAGAAAATATCCGTGCCAAACAACGCCGAAGAATACGGAGTAGAAAAAGCAGCAATCCCTGGTTTCTAGCGTTTAATGTCTGACTAAACTACCTGAAAAAGTTTACATGATGATTTTAAAGTTGTTTCGAAACAGAAACTAAGTTTCTGACATAAATCAGCTATTTGTTGCTCAAGTCGATTGTGGAAATCCTAAAAAAAATCTAGATTTGTAGCATCCTTAGCATGGTGTACCTCCTATTTATTTATATTCCATATGAATGTACTACCCTGAGTGCCCATTAGTGTGATTGAAGTCATATTGACTGTGGTGGTGTGATGTGTCTGCTACTCCATATTTACATAATTTCTTATCTAATATTAATCTTGATTAATATAATATACACACATAATATACATTTGTTTGTTGGTTACAAACCTAAATAGATATATACTGCGAAATATATTGTGTCGTAAATATCATAAGAAACAGCTCTGCAGTTGAGACATAAATTCTTATAGACACCAAGAGTATTGAGGATTGAGGTGATTTTTATAATCTGGATAGCTGTAGTGTAACTACTTTTTGCTACGGGCGGAGTCGCGGGCAACCACAATCATAGGCTAGATGTAATTATGAAAATTCATGTAGGATATTTCATTGCTACTTAATTAATTTGCCTTATAATCCAAAGGGTAATTAATGCCCTGAATCCTTTGTACCCATATTTGTTGCTAAGTTAATGGAAAATTCAACTTTTGTTAAACAAATATTAGATTTATATTTAGACCTCTTAAGTAGTTACATTAATTCATTTAAAAGCACTGATATTAATGAACAACCTTTTAAATGGCGCCGTCGCTAAGTCTATCTTATAAATTCAATTATTTTCATATTTTACTTTTAATGAATTACATTTATTATCTATTTTCAATGATAACATTTTGAAATTATTTATGTTTTTGCGTGTCAATAACATCTTTGGAAAAGAGTTTTGGCTTAAAGTTAGCAGAACAGGCACCCAGGTTTTAAAATCACATTTAACCATTGCGACATATGTAATTGCCATGTCGCAGTCGTTAAATGTAATTCTCATATGTTTTTCAAATTGTATTGCTTGTGTAAATATTCAGTTTAATCTCATTATGGTAACAGTTTAACAACCGCGACCGAATAGTATTTTGCGCGGGCCCCTAACGATAAGGATTAGTGGCCTAATGGACTAATGACACAAAATGTCGATTGTTTGGAAGTAGGGCTAGAATTTTGTGACAAAAAACCGTTTTTATTCTTTTGTATATAGTAAATGTGTCAACGTATACTATGATGTCTATGGCTATACCTAGTGGGGAGATATTTGTGACTGAACAAGATCTGATTAGTTCACATTCGTTAATCTATGTCTGTGTGCTTTGTAGATAAAATTAAGTTTTTTTCGAAAAATATTACAAATGAATGCACTGCTATCCCCTTCATCCCAGTTTATAAATGTGGGCCTTAGATCATTTAGTAAATGATTTAAGATGTGGATATATTATTGTCTCTTTTTGCCAAGTGTCACTCTGATCATATACTGACAAAAGTAAATGAATTATCTAATTATTATAACACATTCCGCGGTAAATATATTTGTAATTTAGCTTATACTCAACATTATTTTTTCTATCTCTTTGTATCTGTTTTTGAATCCCTTCGTCAACAACTTAATATTATCTAAGAATTTTGCAATAGTGCAAGCTTGTGTTGTTATTGTGTACAGTCGGGTGCAGATAAACCTGACCCCTGTGGCAGGAAGTTTAGATTTCCGACTTTCGATCGATCGTTCTTTTCTTGCGCTAGTTGCTACTTACCCACTTAGTAGTAAAGGATAAAAACTGAAAATCAGTGTATTGCTCCTAGAGTAATAATACCGCTGAGTTGTGGCCTGTTTAGATTACTGCACACACAACAATAATCACTTTTTTGTACTTACCCACTTTTTTTTCATCTTAATATTTTTGGTTATTATGTGTGTGTCTGTAGTTTTTTTGAATAAACTTATTTCTATTCTATTCTATCCTACCTACTTCGGGAGTTATTTCTGCATTCTCAATGTTTTGTGCCTGTGATCATCAGTTTCAATCTACACCTGAAGGATTGTTGCATTAAATAAAATAACGCAACTGATTTTATGTTTATTTTATTCATGTGTTGTAAATATATAAAAAACACTTTAATTCAAAATCAAATATAATTCTTAATTAGCAATGATGGGCACATTTTGAACATTGACAACATTCTTCGAGGTGTTGTGATTGGACTGTTTTATTTAATGCATACTGTGTAAATTAATATTCTAATTGGAAAAATTCATAAACTGATCTTTGACCATCTGTGTCTTGTGATTGCATCTGTAGAGGATTAAATTTGGTTTTCTATTGTAGCAAGATCTTTTATTTCTAAAATCAATATGAGACGTATATAGTCGCAGGAAATAGCAAGTGTCGGACCGAATATTTGGTTTCGGTTTTGGGCACTAAAGTCTTTCGCTCATAGTTTTTCGGTTTCGGCCAATAATTCTGCCGAAACTTGCAACCCACAGGTGTGGTGGATACCCATCGGAACTAATTTTATTTATGCATCTATTGGTGTGTGTGTTTTCCATGCAAAAATATGTATTACTGGAGCCGAAAGGTTTGACACTAAACTGTAAAATCTTTCTGATTTCCTTAAATTGCGGCATTCGGTATCATGTAAGACAAGAATTACTTACAAACTAACACGAGTTAACACAAATGTAATTGCATAGAAATAGGATTTAATATTATAATCCCTTCACCTGCATTCCTCACGATAGCCCACTTGCCGCGCCCTACATGCTCGTTTACACTGCATATTTATCTTGCATCGTCATCAACTCACACAAGTCTACACCTTATAGCTATTAATATAACGCTCTTAATTGGATTACGCGATTGAGGCAGTAAAACGCAAAGGATGCTCGTTTTAATTTGATCTGTAATTTGAGGCGTTAAGGTTGATATTTGATAGAGCAGTTGTGCCGACAAATGGTCGCTGCATCAAGTAGGTATTAGGAGTGGTGACAAAATTAGAAGTGAAATGTCTTCTAACGAAAGTTTTTATCAAAATATAAGACAGTTCATTTGCCGATTTCCTCACAATGTTTTCATTCACCGGAGGCTAGTGATGGCCAATAAAAACTATATATTATTGTCATAAAAAAATATTTAGCTTCACCTGTCCCGATGTCTGTCTGTAGGTAATCAAAGCTTGCAATACTCAATACATTTCACCTACTTCCACTGGTCCAACAGATTTGAAATTTTCCATGTCGCTTCAGTTACTGAATTTTCCTGTTTTATGTTATGTTAGGAACGTAATCATGACCAGAGATGGTGCACCCAGGATCGGCTCCCAACGAAGGAATTTTTCGTCACACGTTTAATCTAACAAGATCTCTCTGACCACTTGTGGCAAAATTCACAAATCCACCGCTTCACGTTGTTTTTCGAAATTAAAACTTCAGTATTAAATCTGACAATAAAAAATAACCAAAACTCAGAATGGGTAAGAATGAGGACGACAAATGAAATAAATGCAACCAACAAAAGCAGTGTCATTTTATGTTCCGATTTACGCGCGCATTCGTAAAATTTATTTGAAAACTTAAATTTATGATGAATGTTCCCTTACGGAATTTTTACTATTATACCACTGGCGCTAAAAGTGAACAGAATCGAATTGTTATTTCACATTCACATTTGTTTTAATAATGATTTATGCCGGTTATAAACATGGCATTTATTTTGGCATTTATTTATTTTATTCTATCGACAAACAGTTCGCCGAACTTGGCGGTTTCGTCGTGCATTGACGGTTTTTCCTTGTGACAATAACAATTTCACTTACAAAGTACCCAATGTACGTTTATTCTCGACGGCATTTAAGTCCGTCGTTTCTATGGTAGCCGGCATAACATTATTTGTCGATGTGAGAAGCTGGAATAATCTTGCAAAACTTTATTCACTAAAAACTTTATCCTCGGGTCACATTCGATTCTGCGAGACGCGAAGCCCGGTAACTTTTTGAAGATTCGGGTCTGATTTCACAACCTATCTATCCTATCTGGCGTAAACCCTCCTAGAGATTGCCATTGTCGTCTGTCAATTAGCTGCCAAGCCAAAACCATAAGTCACCTCGTATAAAAACCACTGGAGGATAATGTAGTAATCCTATTCTAGGGCGGAACCACACACCATAAAGTGGATCCACCGCATAAAGGAATATAATCCTTACAAATTACCAAGAAGCGTTTATTTTTCCTTCAAATTTCCTCAGTTTCGCTCCACTGGCCTTGCACACAATGACGGCCCCTGGCGTCATAATAAATTAAACGCTAGTGACTCGCGCTTATGAGGGTTTTTGGCATGGGAGACACGGTACATTTTGTTATTGTTAAGGTTTTAGGTAAATGGTTAAAGAAAAATGTATGAATAAGGTAATTCCTTTTCAATATGGTGGTCGAGAATGGTATGTAGCTATGATAAACTAAAAAAACTGATCGTTTATTCAAATTGCCCAATTACGAAATTGAGTTGCTTGGTTTTTTTTGTTGCTTGGTTGTAATTTGTTGTATTCCGGGTACATTGTGACAATTGACTGGTTTAAAAATATCCATCCTGTGTCATCGAGATAATTATGTACTAACCCTATATAATTCAATTCTAATATAGTTTTGGTATCAAGAAGTGGAAGTAGGAAGAGCCTCGCTATTGAATTAAATAATGATGTTCCATAAATGTGTTTGACTATGCCGGTGACATTGGTCTTTTAATTTTGTTCAAATTCAAAATTTTTTATTCAACTTATAACGATATACTATATACATCACTTATTGACGTCTAAACAAAGCCTAAGTTACTAGTTCAAACTAAGCCTACTGCCGACTTCCAAAGCGCAGGTGAAGAAGAAACTGTGTAGGTAGGTGGCTTTTCTCCAAAGGCGTTAATTGACAAATGTTGGTCTTATAACGATACTAGCTGCTCACGGAAACAAATATTTTTCCGGCATGAAAGGTACCCTATGTCCTTCTCCATAATTCAAACTACATGTATGTAACATTTCATGAAGATTGGTTGAGTAGATAGAGCGTGAAGAGGTAAACAAACTTACTTTCGTATTTATAATATTAGGTAGGATTAAACTGTACTATTTTGCGTCCATATAAATAAAGAAAGTATATAGTAATTAGGTAATTACATACGACGTAGCAAAAATTCCCTCATTCATATGCATACACTTACTTAATATGCAAGTGGGTGGGAGTGCATATTTGAGTTGGGAACTGCAAGTGCAGGCTGTTAGTTAAAAGGCAATTTCAAGTCATACACTGACATCGTTAATGAGCTTTTGTACTATGTTTTGTTTAGTTTCTTTCTCTGTTATAGTTATATTCCTCATGGCAGACAGTCGTCAAAATAAAAAAAATCGAATTATTAATTCATAAATTAGGCCTTCACTGTCACTTTTTCACTTTTAATAACGCTACAAACTACTAGTGAGTATGTGTCATATCTCAATATTAGTGAGTTGTATCCCTGTACCTCACACTAGGTGGTAAATCATAAACAAGAGTGCAGGTTTCCTCACGATGTTTTCCTTCATCGTAAGCAAGTCGTGGTCGATGGAAACTGCCATACAGAATCCGATTCGTATACAAACTCATGCGACATGACTAAGATTCCGATCCGTCCTTTCGTTTGGGCCATCACCGCTTCAATATAGTAGACACAACCTCAACATAAGTTTTATTGTTCGTAGTATAAATAGAAAGTATTTTGGTGGTAGTTTAAAGTAACTATGACAGTGTGGAAAGGACCATATTCCATAAATATTCGTAAGGAACGTTTAGATCATTTTTTTATAGACATGCAGGACGATCGATAATATTATGAGATATTAACTATAATATAAATAACAGTTGTTTATTGATTGCCTCATAACTAGGGAAAACTGTCTAAAAACCTACCTAATACTTGTGACGTCAAAATGACAACTTCATCAGCCTGAAAGTTCGTAAAATCCAATGTAGACCAACTTAAATCCTTGCCGCAGAATTGCATATGCATGAGCGAATGCAGTCGCGATGTAATTACCCGATGTAACTGCGTTTTTATGCATTTCGTACTCGAAATCACAAATTTTGCTGCACAGGAAAAATTTTTCAGAGTTGTAATGGGAATTTAAACTTTTATAATGAAGTCTGGTTAACGTTCTTTTTTTGAAATTATTTTTTTTATAGGTTCATATGTTTATTTATTTTGTTACAGGTAACCATTTAAAATCAAACAAACACATAGAAGCAATATATCCAAAAGTTATAGTATGAATAAGTAAACTATTATTGTGAAGTATACATTTTCAGGTAGTTATTATGTACTAGGCTAATAGGCTTATGTATTGCTGGTATGACAGTCGTATCGCTATATACAAGCATTATTTAGTTTCACCTGTCCCGTCTGCCTGTAATAACGTTTTCTACTTCCGATTGCCTTACAGAGTTGAAATCTTCCAAAAAATATTTACTATTGTTTAAAAAACAAATCACAAGCAAGCCGAATCCCCGGACTATAATCAAGCAAACTGTCAAGCGTTTCAGCAAAAAGCTCCCAAACTAAATCTACTAACAAAACTAGCCGAAATCCGAAATTACCATAAGCTTCGGCAATTCAAATAACAGCTTTGTAAGCTTCCGAGTGTGTTGGAAGTTTGATGGACGTCGGTTCGAACTTACAGAGCCTCGAACCTAGAATTTAGAATTATAAAGAGAATAGAATTGTCACTAATGTCGAATACACACTATCGCGAACTGTTTGTCGACAGTATATATCTGGCTGTCATTTTTATCTCTTAAAAACAAAGTTGAAGTCGGATTAAAATTACGCAAGTAACAAATAAAAATGTGAAAAAATCTCTGGGCAGAGTTTTATATTTACACTCTTGGTGTACATTTAGACGGAAGGAGTCCAATATACCAATGAGTGACGGAGAGCTGCAGACGACGATGTACATTTAATAAGGTACGCGAATTTATGAATACTTTGATTAACACATATCGCATTCACATAGTCACATTTTTGTCCCTAAATTCCCGAATATGAGCCAGGATGCTCATATTTCTCATATAAAAACAGCAAACTGCACTTTTGCATTTTTATGCAGCTCATTTCAGCACTGCAATATGTATTGCAATATGAATAGCACAAGACCGAGCTTGGCTTTGAAGCAGGGATACATATCCTTTCATTACACTTCTGCATTATTCCTTCCTGTTATTACGATTTCTGAGCAGACTTCGGACTGGGCATAGTGCCCGTCACAACTAAACCATTGTTGAAATCCCGGCTTTTGATGAGGTCTCCGTGATCGGCATTCGATTAAGTAGGAAATTAATTTTTAAAATTGCAGTTTACTATCGCACGTAGCTCCACTCCGTACAGTGAAATTACGTTACCTGGTTTCCATACCAGTTACTTCATATAGTATTCTTCATAGCTGAGGGTGGCCAGTATGTGGAATGATATACACACAACAAATTCTTGGCCAATATTAATTTTCCATTGCTTATAAATTTTGGAAGACGAACAACTCGATTGCAGGCTTCCTCTCTAAGGTATTGCGGTATTATAGAGTTGAGTAATGTGAAGGACTACTTTCTCAATAACTTTTTACTGATCTTTTTACAAATAAAGCATTTATAAAGAATTTACGTTTGAGTTATCACAAATTAATCTCGCGCCGATCTATTCATATAGTTGTAGATAAATAACATTTAATTGGTTTGAATATCTCGATCTGTATTATTCTCTGTGGTCTCAAACAAAGCTAATTGAATCCCCGGACGTGACGTCGTCTGTTTATACCAGCCACATTCTATGTAGACGATTGCGAAAATATGGAGAGAACGGAATCTTCCAGAAGGAAAAAGATGAAGAAAAGAAGTTCCCTCCATTCCGTTCGTAAAATATAAACTTTATCACAGATCCGATTGATCCGAAAGATTGATTTTCTTTTCTTGCTAATAATGAAGGAAATTCCTTCGTGTTTGTTTTCACTGCTGGTTTCGGAGCTAAAAAAATAGAACGCGCCAGCTTCTCCTAAGTCAATCAAGGGAAAGGACATTTGAGATATTTGATGACATTTGAGATTCTTCTCATTTGCGATGAACTAGCAACCTGTCACTATTTAATTTTAATTCCGCAAATAAACCCGCCATACATCTAATCGCGGACTTTGAGTTTCGCAACTGTTTGTTGTCTCTGCCTACCCCTTAAGGAATAACAAACATGTCTATAAGGACATAAGCACAATTTAATTTTCAATCTGGCTGGTCTCGGACTTTGCAGCTTCACAGCATCCAATGCACACGCGAAGACGAGAGAGAGACAGACGCTACTAAAGTTCCACATAATTTCATCGATGTCGTGGCGATATGATTATGTTCTCGTAAAAATTTTGTCTCCTGCACAGATCTACCCTTCTGTGCGCTCGTTGTTCTGCGGCATGTCAGATCTCTGCTTGCTCGGGGTAATTAGACGACGTGACACGATTGTGGATATAACATGCATACACTTATGTCTGAGACACCGGACTGATATGATTGTGGCAATACGTACACTTCATATTTCCTCACGATTTCAGTAACATGAAATGAGCGCCCTGCAATGGTTTTCTGCAGAGACAATTTCTACCACATGGACTTCGTCAAAAAGTGCGTGAAAAGATTAATTTAGGGCCGGCAACGCACATGTTACATGTTTAGTGTTGTGGGCTACGATGTCCGCACACCATCAGGTAGGCAGCATGCCATTTTGCTTAAAAAAGTAACTCATGCGCTGTTAACAAACAGCGGAATAAACTACAATTGGAGGCAATATAGCCTAAAAATGAAATACAGTGTTTCTGCGTCATTTTGAAGAAAGAGCTTCTTCAAAGAAGCAATTTTAATTTTTAGACATAAACTATAATTTTACACTAAAGGCAATTTGAGGCAATTTAAATACTCGTAATTATTTGATTGGTTATAGTGGGTTAAGGCTTTGTAATCGAGTGGTCTCAGGTTCGAATCTCGCTCATTCTACATTAGTTTCTATACCAATCTGACTCGTGTACTGTATTAGATTTCTAAGGCCAAATGTCGCTATCGGTGAAGGAAAACATATCGAGGACAGGAATCCTGCACACTGGCGACTTGAATAAAATCTGACGTCAGTGTTATTTACCACACATTCCACGAATAAGATTAGAATTTATCTGATTTATCTAAAACTCTGAAGCAGCACTATGAATTGACGCCACCGCCATAGCGTCAATTTGTGAGCGCATTTAACCAATTACCCACTCAGTTGGTCGCGAAAATTGTTTTAGTGAACTCGGCAATTTATGGCCGTCGTGAGGGAAACTATTGCCAGACCGCTTGAAGCGATAACAGTGGCAAATAAGATTATAAAATAAACTTTGCAACGTGAAGATAATTTTTTATCCGAGATAGATTTACGCCCGAGAAAATACGATTACGCCCAGTTTAAACCCGAGCTTAAAAAATCCATATCCGATCTTGGTGCACACAATGTAAAATTACCATGTCTATCCGTCCAGTCAACCTTCGAAGTGTTCTATCGTTAGCAGCTGATCTTACCTGACCAGGTCATGCAAACCATAACAATGATCATTTGAGCGTTTTCCCGGTTTCCTCCTCAGTCGTAGAGACTTCTATTGGAGTCCAGGATCCGTCATCCTACTTTTTCCCCTATAGTTTGCACAGGCATCACAGGCGTCTTTAGTTATTAAACCATGGATAAGCATGTCCATCTTTACGACGTCAATTCAGCTCTGTTGGCCTCGGTTTGCTCCTACTGCCAAAGCCAAGGGAAGAGAAGAAGCATTTGTTTGTTTGGCACATTTGTTCTTTAGTTTACACAGATTTATCATTATCGTAATCGTATCATTATCGATCATTATGATCGTTTTCGACAGACATACATCAATATTGTTTCACTTAATTTATTATATACAATAAGGTATCTGTGATTTAAAAAGGAAACTAATAACAAAGACACCTGCTTCCACTCAATCGTATGAAATCAGTAAAGAAGATTGATTGATTATGGAAAGTTGTAATGAAAATCAAACAGAAATACAATATCGTTTTATGAATATTGAAATTGGGTGATTAAGAACTTTAACTTATCGTTGATTATCGTAACTTTTAGACATATTTTTTTTATACATTCACGACTAATTTATCACTCCATTCCTAGCGTAACAATATTCCCATGTCGCTGACAAATTATCCTAAAATTCCTT
Source organism: Plodia interpunctella (assembly GCF_027563975.2). NCBI lineage: Eukaryota > Metazoa > Arthropoda > Insecta > Lepidoptera > Pyralidae > Plodia > Plodia interpunctella. The sequence goes on from NC_071316.1 coordinate 6,710,553, forward strand.
GCCGTTTGGCCACCCTAGCCGGGGCTGGTGTCCGATCCCTTTAAAATGTCGCCTAAAATATGGGCGCTGTTCGAGAAAAATATATCTCCGACAAAAGCAGGACATTCGGGTCTCTATTTTGTTGTTCCATCCTAAATGTTCTTAATTCGCATTCGAATTATTTTCACTGAATTCATTTACGTTTATTATTATACTTACTATGCTAAAGTTTAAATGCAGGTTGTTCCTCAATCAATGGGCGGATATTGATGAAATTTTGTAAACAATTTGAGTGGTTTTACTCAGTGCAATATATCATGGGTAGTCTTTGTTAGATATTTCCACAAGAGCGTACATAGTTCCGCAAGCACCTTTAGTTATTATTATTTAGTTATTATTATTATATTATTATTATATTAATATGTCAGTTTAATTGTCCCTGAAACATAAATAAATCATAACCTCTTGTGAAAATAGAAACAAAAAGAAATCCGAATACGCACATTTTGACGACCTCGGTGGCGCAGTGGTGCTTGCCTCTGAACCGAGAGGTCCCGGGTTCGATCCATCCCCGGTCGGGTCATGATGGAAAATTATCTTTTTCTGATTGACCCTGGTCTTGGATGTTTATCTATATATGTTTATGTTATACAATATAGTATCGTTGAGTTAGTATCCCATAACACAAGTCTAGAACTTACTTTGGGGCTAGCTCAATCTGTGTGACTTGTCCTAAAAAATAAATAATAATAATACATTGTACTAACTGACACGCATCTCGGTGGTATGAAAATAGGGCGCCCCGTTCGTCGCGCTTTCCCAAAACATTGCGGAGCTTTTTTCGTTCCGCTCCCCGGGTGTGAAAGCTCCATTGTAAGCTCGTGTTCGGAATCCTAATGCAGTGCTTCCCAAAAACAAATATACGGGTTTCTGTCCAATTTTCCATGTTCATTTAAAGTTGACTCGCTTACTAAGTATTCGAGGAAGTTAATAGAACCGCAAAAGCTCCTGAACTTTTCTTTGATTAATTTGAAAGATTGGATGTAAACGTTCCACAAGTTAATAAAGTTTTCATTTCTTGGTTTGATTTTCAATTATTTTAGGGAGTTTAATTTACTGACTATAAAGGAAGAAGAAGAAGTATTTCCCCGTTTCAAATACGGTGCCAACAATAATAGTAATAACTATTATTGTTGGCACCGAAAGTGGTAGGGTTTCATTGGTCTTCTAGTTTCTATAACAAGATGAATCAAGATCGTTTCAGGTTTGAAGCCTCCTTTATGTGATTTGTGCTGTTTTTTTTCAGTGTGAAAACATGGAATAGTTTCAGAAACCGAAAACTAGGACAAATTTCCCCAAACTGCATTTCTTACTTTTGCGAGAAATATTATAATTTTATTTTGGCGTGAAAGTAGGACAAGTCACATACACTGTCACATTTATAACATTAGTAAATAATGGAAGTATGAATTTTTCCGCCTGATCCTATTCTGTAATAGAATCCCATGGATTAATACAATGAAAATGAGATCCACGTTTTCCAATATCGTTAACAGATTGACATCTCCTTAATTAAATCGTGTAATCCAACCCGCGAGTTATTCCCTCGGAATAACTTTAATTTTTAATCAAGCCGTTAACGATAATCAACTAATTAAACGAATTGTTTTTAGCTCTAGATATGTATATTTTATTTGGAGTGTTAATACAATTTTAATGGCTTAATGAAAAGATTCTTGATTGAAGCGGTGGTGGTGTAATGAATGGTTAAGACGCCTCTGGATCCAAAGGTCCGAGGTTCGAATCCTACATATGCTACATGAAGTTTTTTATGTGACTTATGTACAATAGTTTTCTTAGACCTGACCACCTGCTTCCAGTGAAGGCAAACAACTTGCGGGAACCTGCACACTGGTTGATTATTAATGATTATTAAGGAGAAAGAAGGCAATGACAAACCACTCCATTAATAGTGCCAAGAAAGTTATTGTGTGTGTTTCTTTCTAAGTAATGACCACGATCCTCAGACATGAGGAAATACGACTAGAAAGGGAGAAGAGATTGTAAATGTTAAAAAAACTTATTAGTAAATATTTTACTTCGCAACAAGCATTGCATTTATTGACTGTGTTTTGAGTGTTTTCCAGTTTCTTCCACATCCGCTGAGCGTCGGAGCCCTGAGTCAAATTTTATTTAAGACCCCTAAAAGTATCTAACATGACTTTATTCAAATTAAAATCATTTATTCAGAAATTAGACCTTCACAGGCACTTTTTCTCGTCAATTTATATTAATATTTATAGTTATTTCTCACAAGCTACAAACTATTGGCATTTCGGAACGACCACTGCTGAGAAGAAATACCGAAAGAAACTCATTTGAACAGTGTTGGTCCCTATCATGCCAGATCGGCTTACCATTATTGTTTCTTGCAATGTTTTTTTCTAATAATATATAAAAGTACATAATGTACATAGTCAAAAGGTATATCAAAACAGGTTATGATTGTGATCCGAGTGCTGATTATAATATATATTATAAATGGTTAGTTAGTATGTTTGTTTGTTACCTCTTCACGCATTATCTACTGGACCGACCGATTGTTATGAAATTTGGTACACGGGTAGATAATAACCTGGAATAAAACATAGGGTACCTACTTTTATCCCGAAATTCGCACGGGAGCGAAGCCCCGGGGCGCAGCTAGTAATAAATAAAACCAATTAGCATTTATAAAAACACAGATATATTCTAAACCAGTAAAGGCCGCTGCGTCTATATCCCGGCTAACACGGCCGTCGATAAGTTAAAAGTAGAACTATACTAGTTACTTTTTAACTTTTATCTCCCGGTCTATTTCCAACTCTTTCCAAGTTAGGCACAGACACGCAAGTTTGCTACTTTGGCTGCCTGCCAGTTCATCGATAGGCAGGTTAAGCCCAAGAATTTAGACCAACGTGAACTTATGTTTAATTTCACTAGTAATTGCCATCAAGTCGAATCAGATGCCTTTTTCCGTGTGTCAAAAACAGCACGGCCGCAGCCTTTGAAACGCTCTGAGAACCACGCCAATCAAATATATTTAAGAATCTATTATTGTTTATTACTAGCTACGCCCCGGGGCTTCGCTCCCGTGGGAATTTTGGGATAAAAGTACCCTACGTGTTATTCCAGATTATATTCTACCCGTGTACCAAATGTATTGTGTATGTTTGTTAATACTTTAATTAGTAGGATAATAATATTAGTTATTATTATTGATAATTTATAATATTAGTAGGCTATAACTAAAATGTTCGTATGCCCTCGTTACTATACAAACAAATAATATTGCGTCGCAAATAAAAATGTAACGATCCGAGCTATAATTTCGCACTCGTAATGAATAACCTGGATAAATATAGCTGGCCTATTTATCCTGCAATTTTATTGGTACGTACGGACTTTATTATTTAACTTGATTATAACTGTAATTGAATAAAAGGTCTATCTTTCGTACGATCAAAATTGCCCCGTATTAAAATAATCGCTGTAAAATGAAATGTCGCAGGTATTATACTGAAAATATTATTTTGTTTTCGAGCTTTGAGCTACATAAAGGTCTTCACTTTTGTCTATACTAATCCTAACTAATTTTATAAAAGCGAAATTAAGTTTGTTTATTTGTTTGCTATCTCTTCACGCTTTACCTACTTAACCAATCTTCTTGAAAATTTGCGTACATGCAGTTTTTTTTAGTAATCGAGATAAGGACATGGTTGAAAATTAAAAGTTCCCGTGGGAATTCACGAGGGCGAAGCCGCGGGTGAAAGCTATATTTGTATATATTTGTTCTTTAAAAGATTAATTTATATATTTAGATTTAATTTAGCCTTTTTTAAATTATTATTAAGTACAACTATGTAATATTACATTTTGTGTGATACTGTGATAATTTAAAATGAAGCCTACTCGCCTCAAATTAGTCAATCTATTGTCGTGTTTGGCTTCGTGAAAGGAGAACATAATTACTTTTAATAGTCTCTATGACGAAAAAGTAAAAAGTTATTCTACATGAAAAGTAATTGGATTTCTGGAGATTCTAGTATATTAACAACAGACGCAACACAAAACATCAAAGAGAAGAATATTGATTTTTCAACGTGAAAAATCCTTTGTCAGGATAATGTTATATCGTGTACATAAATAAATAAAATTTTGGGTATCTGTATCTGCAATATATCTCGTAGAATGAAAGTGAAACTAACTTAATCATCAACATAGCTATTTCAAGAAAAAGATTGCTAAAATTTGCAAAGAAAGTGCCCTATTGCGTATTGATGGGTTTTAACGACGGCAAATACATCTGAGATCATCCGAAATACGAAGCTCTAGATCTCAGACACCCATTATTACACCCAGATAGTCTTCAGACACCCATCCCACGAATAACCATTGCGAATATTGCCTAACCGCCATTAGCGCATGCCGACCGCGCTTACCACTGCACCGCCAGATCCTCACGTTGTCGGGATAAAAGTTAGGTATATCCCGCAGGAGTGCATGAAAGTTAATTGACTGGCATTATTGACGCAGTGGCCAATTTACTGGGAACAGTTGAGATCAATTAAACCGAATACAGACAGACAGATATAGAAAGATGTTTATGATGACGCTTTTCTTTAATTTCAATCAAATTTTCTCAGATAAATTTAATAATCTATAAGTGAGTACCTTAACCTTTCAGACACTCATGATATTGCGCAAATTAAGAACAATCTCCTGGTATTGAATGGTTTCAATTCTATCATGCCTATTCTCCTCACGTATCAAGACTGGCAGGAAATGATAGCATCGTGTTGTCGTGTCCATTTGCATTAAAACATTAGCTGGCAGAAAACATTACAATTTACTCGGTAACCACATTGATAAATTAGACCTTTAAAACTTACAAAGAGAAAATAAAATTGCAAAGCACACGACCCTACTTCGGAAGTACATAAAGCGCCTAAGAAAAAGACTCACTATCCCCTCGGGATACAACGTGGGAAAACTATAAAACATTTACACTCTGAACCCGCAATTCCAGATTCCCGCCATCCAATCCACCTAGGAAATCTCAGGATCGCATCGGTTAAATAAAAGGTAACCTCAAACCCGTTCAATTAGCAGAAATAAGACGAACTAACCGCGTCGCGCTGGATCGATCCGCTTCTAACTGGAAAAATGTCCCTTTCAACGTAGATTAATTACAGATTCCTTGTCCCCCCACCCCTGGGAGAAGATTGAAAAGCTCCAAAAGGGTTTTTAATTTGCCTTTTCGTCCATACATCCAATTTCTTTTGTCTAGCTATTTAGACGCTACGATAGGTCCTTTGTCTTTTATTGTATCAAGGAATTTTTACTTTTATTATATCACATGTTGTAGCGCCAGGATTTTTAAAAGAAGTCAATAAATATATACATTGTCTTGCTTATCATGGATATACGCAATAAATAAAAGTTATGTAAGTAGATTTAACCAAAGGATTAAAGTAGCTGCTGAATTGTTATTAAATGGTTGGGATTTTCGGGTCTTATAAATAACCTCACATTTTTTCTTCGACTGATAAACGTGTTAATAAAAGAAGCTATTATAATTCGATGCCTTTATCTAAAGCTTCTAAAGAAATTAATCTATATCAATATATATAATATAATCTATATAATTGAACCGAGAGGTCCCGGGTTCAATCCCCGGTCGGGTCATGATGGAAAATGATATTTTTCTGTTTGACCCTTGTCTTGTATGTTTATCTATATATGTATTTGTTATAAAATATAGTATCGTTGAGTTAGAATCCCATAACACAAGTCTCGTACTTAATTTGGGGCTAGCTCAATCTGTGTGATTTGTCCTAATATATTTATTTATTTATTTTTAACCCTAAAGTTACGTTATATCGATGTTGTTAAAAGCCGCTCACTAGCTATTAAACCATTAGCGTTACCTACACCAATAACTTTCTAAAGATTTAAAATGACATAAAAATCATTTATCTCATTCAAGTATTCGGAATCCAGACCGCAGCCAACCGAACCGGAATTTTCCTGTTCCAACCGCCATTTTCCGGATCGCAGACAGACGTATTCGGAGCTTGTGAGCTATTTTCATAGTTACCTTTTACCTTTAACTACTTTTTTAGTTCGGAACTTCTTTGAAAGCTTTCTGTGCAAAATGATACTAGTTTAGATTTTAGACAGAGTTTTTATGGCTCCGTAAATCCGAATGGCAAGCCACTACGGTAATGTTGCCAAGATAGTCTTGTGTTCGCTCAGCATAATGACCACAGTTCACGACCCTCAGGAATGAGGAATATTATGAATTTACAAAATTTTGACTTCTCGATCGTTTTGTATAAAATTGTTTTAAAAAAAAATGTGCCTAATTGATTTTGCGTTGGAAAATTCTCAAGACTGTTTCTATTTTTATTTATTCAAGGCACACACGTAAGCAGTTGTTCGACATGCTAGTACAATTGCAATCGCAAATCGCATGCTCATTTGCCCACTTATAAAAAAAATACTTATAAAATGAACTATAAAAAATATAATCCCAATTTTTCGAATTCAGTTTGAACTCAATACGTACAATTGGAATCGTTCAATCTTGACGTTATTGCTGCCGCGCCGTTGCACATATTACATGCAACGATTGAGAATCAAATACACGAGTGTGCATTGAACCGCCGCTTTTCATATTAGTTGAGAGAATGTTTTTGTGATCTATCATGTGATCAAGAGAATGTCTTTGTGATCTCGACTTGTTATGATAGATTTGGCGCAGTGGTTGTGGCGCAGTTAGATCTTTGGATGGGTGACCCAAAATGTATTATCTTGAGTTTCTTTGTGCTACGGAAGTCACGTTCAGAGTTTGATTTGCTGTCGTTAAAACCCACCAAACCGCAATGGGCTGGTGCGGTGGACATGGCCCGTACTCCTTATCCATACATAAGGTAGGCCCACCAGTGGGGACGTTTAAATGCCGTGACGTTTAGATCTAAATTTGGTTTTCAGCTTGTAATTTATGGATATACCGTCGAATTCCGGGCTATAGGTTTATGATATTTCGGATGGTAGGATTAATTAATTTCATTAATTGCTCACAAAAAAGTAAGCACTCGTTTGAAAGCAGCAATTTTTCGAACCAATTTCATATCATGTTATAGACTGGGATCTAACCGGGTGGAAAACACAATAACATAAACGCTGCATCAAGCCGCATGGTCGGTTGAGCAGCTGGCTTTGATAGCTTGCGATATATATGCTGTATGCGAGAGCACATTGGATTTATTTGTGTAAATGTAATAGTACAAATTTGTGCCGACAGGATTCCTACTAATATTATAAATGCGAAAGTTTGTGAGGATATGTGTATTTATGTATGTTTGTTACTCTTTCACGCAAAATCTATTGGACGGATTGTTATGAAATTTAGTACACCGCCGGTGGAATATAATCTGGAATAACTCATATGGTACCTTTTATACAGAAATTCCCACGGGAGTGAAGCCCCGGGGCGAAGCTAGTTATAAATATGAAAGTTATAATTCAGAGTAACTTGTGAAAAATGCCTGTGAAGGTCTAATTTTAAATCTTTGACAAGCTAGTATCACATCTGTCCCTTATAGGGACATTGCAACCAAATTGTCTGGGGTATTATATATTGATTGTGGTAGACAGAGCCCAGAGAGAGTCGTAGGCCGGGTTTAGCTAGATAGGGTAGCTATTATTGGTAGAACTAGATCCTGAAATAGTGCGCGAGTTCAAAAGTGTAATTATGACAAAACTCATTTTTAATAATAATATTTCTTTTGTTTCAGGTAACATACCCTCTCTACAATAATACCAAGAAATGGTAATGAAATTTAATCTAACTTTACGTTAATATTGCCAGTAATTTCTAATTAATTACTTAAAATATATATTAAACGCGCACGTACCCTTTATATCTGGAACCTTACGGGTTGTGTTACAACGACCCGTGATCAACGAGCGACACGACCCGAAACGTCCGGAGTATAAGGGTACATATGCGCGTTTAATACCTTTTTGAGTGACGCGATAGTCTAAAATTAGTTACTTTCTAATTAAAATAATAGTAATGCTCACGTGTAACTGACACACACATTCCCCGCAACCTTGTTATACGGAAATTAAACTCAAATTACTAGATCGAGTTGGATCAGATGTTTGTGTAACGACGCGTGGGACACAAGCCTTAATTAATCGGATCTGTATTTAGAAGTGCTTCCCTAGGGCTTAAGGTGTGTTTTGTGGAGCTTGACAGTTACACGTATTCTTGCGTCAAAGTAATAGTAAGAAGAGAATCGAGTGAAACTGCTAGTTACAGAATAAAAAGTGTTTTATTTTTATTTGTAAGAGAATAAATTCTCTTCGATCCAGAGTCTTCTTAGCTAAGTTTTTAAAATTACGTTTGGAAAGCTGCTCTTTTTTAGCAGATGAGATGATGCCAGCAACTTGATGGTTTCTTAAATATTTAATTTAGTTTTTGTATTACAAAAAAATAAAAACTATTAAGTTTTTAAATAAATACAAATCGGATATCAGTACCCTATATTTTAAGTAGGTAGGTGAAATTTTTGAACACGTATCATTCATGAAAACACTAGCTGCGCTCCGGGGCTTCGCTCCCTTTGGAATTTCAGGATAAAGTACCCTATGTGTTATTTCAGGTTATATTCTACCCATGTACCAAATTTCATAACAATCGGTCCAGTAGATTTTGCGTGAAAGAAACATACATTCAAACTTTCGCATTTATAATATTAGTGGGATTAGTAGGAAGTAGGATTATTAAAGCACTATTATCGAATGTTTTCGTGTGATGTCATCTCTAATTGGACAATAATTTGACACAATCAGCTTCACGGTCAACTGTGTTTGTGTATGACTTATGCTATAAGTCTATTTTGTCTAAGACACATTGATGATTTTACCGCGCACCACCATTACTACATTCAAAATGTTAATTGCCATTCATATTATACATCAGTTCTCTTAGCACTAGGCACACGGGTTACAGTTTGGTACAATATGAACCCTGTCGGGTATTTGCAAACGAAAAAAATACCGGCAGGCGAATCTAATGATAAAAATGTCGTAAAATTAAACGCGTGCGTGTTCTATTATTAAATATTGTAAACACGTAGATATCATGTCACAATAATTAAATAAAAACAATCAAATGAAATCATTGTGAATATTAAAAGTCCTGGAGTTCCTTCCATAGCTCTCCCTCCAAAGCTATTTGCATCTTGTTTAAGAGCTATGCTCTTGTCGGTGGAGTATACTAGGCTCACACCTCTCTGTTCTCCGCTTTACGTTTTAGCTCCCTATTTATACGATTCAACGCCTCTTGACACATTATTGCCGTTGACGACACAGTGCAGCAATAATACGATGTGAACAGCGTATTTTGACAATGGCAGTTAATGGAGAAGCTGTAAGTACAAAGGTGTTTATTCTTCGTTCGGCCCATTGATTTTGAACCCACATAAAAAAATCGTGTCATCCCAAATAAACAAAATTAAATCCTTTTAGGGTAACTTAAAAGTTGAAAACAAAAAACTTATCCGTCTCTCTATCTGTCTCGGTCTTGCCCCATTTACTTAGGTTACCATTTACCATTTATTTACAATTTTGTATAACTTGAAATTAAACTACATAAGTTTAATTTCAAGTTATATACCAAAGCTATATACCAAATTCTAGGTTTACGCTCTCTTTCAGTTGTAAAAAATTCAAAATTGTTAAGTCAAGCGATCAAGTAGTAAGGTGTTATATGTGAAAACCTTAATTATAACATAACAACAAAAATACTTAATCTACGGCGAGTCCGACTCACACGTACATGACCAGTTATTATTATTATAAATAAGACTTTCTTTATTCTGATAAAGAAAATCCACAAAATGATTAGTAAACTACAAACCTTCTAATATTCCACAATCACTAGTAGTATGATCTATCATGGATCCACAAATCAATTTGGAACTCCGCCACCAAACATCCGATGGTCAAACAATCAGAACAAACAGATTACGTGGACAAACTCGTCGATTATTAGATTCCGGTGTCCATTCGGCATTGTCGAGTTGGTGAAATTCTATTCGTGACTAGTTGTTGCATGCGGCTTGGCATGTTCATGGACGCATGACGGCTATAGCAGTTATCTTTACATCCTTACATATTATAAAACGAACTCCTTTGCCACGTGTGTCTGGCTGTCTTAAAAACTACTGCACGGATTTTCACGCTGTTTTCACCAATGGATAGTGTGATTACTTAGAATGGTTTAGGTGTAGAAGTTATTACATTTTTACCCGAGCCAAATCGGGACGGGCCCCTAGTTATAATTAAAATTATTTTGTGTCTCGCCGAGCGTCCGCGAATACGTTAAAATGTATATTGTGTGTTTTTATACAAACCTATTTCACGAATTCCCGAAATCGTTTTCATTATCCAATATTATATAATATATATTTAGCCTTGCGTAAGTTACTATCATGTTTCTAGGTAATGATAAATATAAAATAATAATATATTAATTTCGAAATACAAAATTCTCTTGAAATTCGTACCTTTCCTGATACAATGCAAAAGTTTGAATGTTAGCGAGGATGATTGATTGTATATCACCAAATCACTCAAATGCGATGAAATTCGGTACTGGGGTACGAAATAGGGCTTTTTATATTGAAATTTCTACGGAAACGAATCCCCGGGGCAAATTAATTACAACATATTCTTTCAAAATCGCTTTTAAAATCGAGGACCCGTGAAATTTCATGCCATCAAGAAGCTTTATGGACGCTATCGGCAATATGCATAGTTTTCCCCGAAATAAGGGTGATTATCTTTAAATGCTGGAGTCAGGGTGGCTCCCGCGGGAAATTAGCTTCTGTCGGACGGGAAGCCGGATGTAGTCTGTCAGAAATACGGTATTACGTAACGCTCGAGTCATACTAATGTGAAAAAAATCTTTAAAAATGTGCTATACTTTTCCGAGTTATCATTATCATATACTTATTCGAAGTATGAAAAGTAATGATCGAAATAAAAAATCTTAATTCCAATTTCGTTAGAATAATTTTCAATACTAACGAGTATTGCGGGTTAGGAGACATCACCAAAGAAACTTATTACTTGATCACTTATTGAAGTCAAAAATTCACTTGAAACTAACCCTGTTATTCATAAAAAAGATAAGCATACTTTAAGTTCAATTATCTTTTGTTACTTTTGCACTTTACAATATTTGTTGAGACAAAACATACTTTGAGCTTAACGTATGCTTTATTTTTCTTATGAATACTGTATGAATAATACTGCCGACTTCCAAAGCGCATAAGAATATGCAATAAACTGTACTTCAGCCTTTTCTTGAAAGACTCCAAGTAACAAAGAAGTTACCAATCGATTTAAACATTAGAATCCCATTATAATTTATCTAGTCCTATGTGGATGCTGGACTTTTAAAATAACCCAATAATAATGTGGTAATTTTCACACTTTTACCGAAAATATGGCCAATGGAAATATACTTATCGGAAATCGATATCATCGTACTAGGAATCCTCACATAACACTGCATTTCATGTCACAATACCGATGGATTCTGGAAATCAAAGCGTATTGTTGTCAGCGATGGGCCATTGCTGGAAATGTTTTATTTATTTTGAATACAAAAGTCCATCATTCCATCATATTACAAATTCCATTACAATTTAATGCTTTGTCTGCGTGTAAAAATCTGACAAACGTAGCATTTATGCATGCAATATTATGGCATTGTATTGGGGATTTTGTTCTATTTATTCTCCTATTTAAATAACAACTACGTTTTTTTGAACTATTTTATTTAAAAGGTACATAGACATATATATTAATAAAACTGTAAGTGAGTTATGTACAGACATATAGGTTCAAGGAAAAATAATTATAGTCGTAAGTTGAAATAATAATTATATTTTTTCTACAATTTTGTGAGATAAAATTATAAAAAAGAAATTTTTACAATGTTGTCTGTCCGTGTGTGGTGCGCGATCACACGAAAACTGTGAAAACCGCATCATCGAGATACGTTGCTGAGATATTGACAATAATAAGTAAATAAGTAAAACGCGGGCAAAGCCTTAGGCAAATGCTAGTCATAAATTAAAGAAAATGTACTTAAATAAAAACTTCTGCATTTATAACGATAAACTACAAGAGCAAAGAAATCTTGTCCGAAAATCCAAATTTTCTTTAACACATGTTTCAGTTCGCAAATTGTCGCCATTGGCTGAGAACAGATGCCATATTTTCACCCCAAATTTTTTGATGTGGCAATAACATTCTGACACTCAACACGTCAAATATCTCAATAAAACGGCCGTAAAGGATTTTGCAGATGCCTCACCCTCTTAAGTGAGGTCTTTCAAAAGGAGGGTAGTTACAGAAGTCACCTCCCAGTCCGAATAAACTAGTAATATAAATTTGCTTCTATGCTCTTCTGGGAGTGAAGGAAAAGTAGAAAGAGCTATAAAATGAGTATTGTGATGTGGGGTCTAAATTATTTGTCGTTATAGATTCCAGTGGTGCTAACAGATAGTTAAAATTGTACTTACTTACATTGGTCACACTACTGGTGTGAAAATTTGACGTGACTATGGTTAAAATATGTAATTTGGACTTTCACGACATTTTTTAAATCATATTGCTCAAAATCTACTAACTACGTTTCGGAACGACGACTGCTGAGAAGAAATATTGATAGAAACTCATTTAAACAGTATTGGTCTATATCATGCCAGAAGGGCTTGCCATTATGTATCCTCTTCTTTTGATACCTCGTTATTTTGTTTCAAGGTATCTGGATGGGCACCTTATCGATATTGAGGACCGATATACCGTGGCGGTAATGGCCACCATGTCTGGACATAGATGTGTTTTGTGTTTGTTTTATAATCATTGATGATGAAGGTTCTATTCTGCTTTTGTAAAAATGAGTACCTACTTCTTAACTCTCTTATTACACATAGTTGACATTAATTTGGAACTGAATAATACACAACGACTTTAGAAACACGGCGCAGTATATAGCTTTAACGTTAGCTAAATAAAACACGGCGGACGAACAGACTCATGACGCAACCTTTGTGAAATCAATTCGGATGGAAGCTTTCTGACTGGTCACGCGAACTGTGTGGGTGACTTGGACAATAGCGAAACGGTGGCGTTGCGATCGGGTTGGCTCGATTTCTGAGGCGTGTGGTTCCGCCCTATTATAGGACTACCATTTCCTGCCATGGATACGCTGAAGGCTTAAAAATAAATGAATTTCAAATTTACTTTTAAGCTCCGCGCTTAGGAACGTCATGGTTAAGGACTTGGAACACGCCAGGTAGGCTGGATATTATCTATTTTTTGAATATGTATAAAAAATCACTGAGCTCTAGAATGCAAAGCCGTGAGAATTTTTAAGAAGTAATTTAAAATTGTCATGCAGATGAAATGGCCTTTACAATAAAGTAGTAGTGACAACAATACGGTGATGATTACGATTAATTGACACATTTTACGCAGTTTATTATTAAATACTATAACGAAACGCCTGAAAAACCCAGAGCCCCGTAATTATATAATATTTAACAGTTTATTATGACAGACGGTCGTAAAAACTCCAATGAAGACGAAACAATTAAAAGTTAACGGTTGTTGAGATATTAGGGCGAGGACGGACGGGGCAGTGGGTCGAGAGCCGGCCTTGGGACAGTATGCCTTGCCTTCAATTCTTAGGGAGCTGGAAAATAGCTCTTCTAGAGATAATTTCATATCTAATTCTTTATTGAAAGAGATTTCACCTGTTCTGTCTGTCTCTAATCAAATATTACAACCGCTTGTCCCAACTACACAGTTGAAATATTCCACGATTATTATGATAAACATGACCTAATGGTGATCCAGGATGGGCTCCCAACGAAGGTACTCTTTGAAGAGTTCTGTCTACAAGAAAGCTTGCATCGAAAAGTCCATTTTTGTAAAAAAACTTCTATTAATTTAACGTAGAATTACCAGTAAACCACTATGAAGCGCCATCTGGTGGCCACTAATCCGGTTTTAATTTCGCAGTGTTAGTGCCACATTCATAAATGTCAGGGTTTATCCCCGGGCTTAGAGCTAGACTGGCCCGGCTCCCCGTGGACTCATTAGTGCATTTGCTACTAACAAGTTCATTAAATGATCACATTTCTATTATAACTAACAAGATTACTGGGGAAATCTATCAAATTTAATTGCAAAGCTGACACTATTACCACGGAGGCACAACACTTCTTCTTCTTCTTCATCAATATCCAATTTCACTTGGGGTTGATTTGGGGAGTTTTAGTGTCACGACACTAGTCCGCGAAAATATAATTCTAATATCGTAGGAGAGCGTCGAGTCGACACGCAAAGAAGAAATAAATATAAAGTAACCAAGTGGTATCTAGTCCCGCATGCGATTTGTTAAATAAAACTGTCAAATCCTGTCCAAAACCTTCCACAGAATCCACGCTGTTGGTGATCAAACCGCTTGAAAACGAACAGACAGGACGCAGCAGAGGACTCTGTTTTATAATATGTAAAGATTCATTTGCAAAGAACATTACAATATTTATTATTACATTATAAATGTATTTTATTTTGTATGAAAGGAATTTTTCTTTCTGAATTACTGAACCCTAAAAAGGGAACACTACAGGAAACGAACTCTATAGAAATTACGGAAACGCAATCCACCAAGCACAAAGCCGAATCACGGCGGATCCCGAGGTGTAATGAAGTACAAAATAGTCCTTTGGTATGCGAAGATTTAAAGCTACATCAGTTCCTTTGTGATGAACTCGGGGAAATGTAGTTTTCGTTTTCATATACAATACAAATATACTTAGCAAATATTTTACAAAAGTAACATTTTGCCACAAGCTTTTATTGATGCCGATGATGATGATAGAGATCTTGCTGCATACAACTTGTGATAGAAATAATATTATCCGTGTAGTAAACAGAGTGAAGAGTTGTTGAGCCGATCCTGACCTTGATGGTCATGCTCATCATAATAATGCATTGTAATGGAAACTAGACTAGCTACGTGGAAAATTTCAACTCTGTATAATAAGTGAAATTAAACTTGAAAGATTTGATTACTGACAAAAATCGGGACAGGTGAAACTTTAAAAGCTTAAATAAAGTATAAATGTTTGGTTATTTGTACGATGCCGTCGAGTTATTTGGGATTTACCGTGTACCGGTGGACGCCATTTTTATTTCTTTATTCGGTAACACTCTCATTGATATTCTATCATATCTGACAATAATTTCTGACCGAATGGTAGAATGGGGCATTTTATGTAATTTCAAATAATGGCACTTATCGATATCTGTGATCGGCATTCAGCGAACAGTAGATACCTCTTGATATTGGAATGACGTCGAGCAATTTGTAAAAAGGCGCGTATTGGTATTCTGTGTGGCTCTGCCTCTTATTTCCTCATTAAATTTTGTGAGTACAATTAAGATCATTGTCTCTCGATAAATACCTTCAATCATGCGTTTTAACAGTTTAAATGTCTTCAATGTCTTAACAAAACTAGTTTAAGTTCTTAAGTACATATAGATTGCGACAACTCTCCACCAATACGTGGCGTTTCGGCTTTTTTTTTCATAGCAGTAAATAAAAACGTATCATACTAACTACATTGTGTCACAGATTATACAATACTTCCAGTAACTATGTTCATTCAGTATAGCCAGCATAAAAGACATTAGATACGAACGAATTCCTTCGAAAATTCTGTATTGAAACTGACTCATCACAGTAATGGCGATGACCGGACATATGGCATTAAATAGGTGAAGGTGATTACGTTGCGAGAGCATCCACAACTATAATTCTAGCGGACTATTACTAAAAACCCAGTTTATGAAGAGTAGGAAAGGACTTTTCTTTTTTTGTTATCATCACATTGGCCACACAGCCTATCATAGATCACAGCTGGTCATAGACCTCTCTTCTTTTACGCCAATCTGTGCTAATCTAATCCATATATTAGGTACCTCCTACTTTTATGGTGTCATCTGTCCGCCACGCCATCTTGTAATATGATATATTTACGATTTTTTTTAAATAATCCATTGAGTCGAACCAAAACCTTTTGAAACAGTCCGAATTCCGGCCGATTCTGCCCATCTCTGTTCATAATTATAACGTTTTCGCAGGTTATGTTTTAATAAAGTTTTATGCGAACGTAAAGACCGACATAACTGATTTATCAGTGCCTTATCAATGTATTTATAGGTTTTTTGATGACTTCTTATAGCAGCCGATGCGTAGGAGTATATTAAAGGTTTTATTACAGTCTTGATTTTATGTAGTGACAATAAAATTGCTTAGATTTTATTGGTAAGGTTAGTAACGCCGCGCCATTACACATTCGTCCATTTAATTGTAATATACATACTTACAATATATACACTATGACACCAGTAAGACGACATGGGTTGGACCACAAGTCAAAAATTCGTTTTTCCACTGGACCTGTAGGTATTCGTCTTATATAAGTAACTTAATACATTTTACATGTAGCATATGTTATTCGTATGTTCACCCAATCCGCAATGTAAGTGTGGTCTAAGTTAACTAAACAGCAATTTAACCGCAGTTAAGACCCGGTTCAAAGGACGTAGAATGAGGTTGTATTAGGTTACCTAGCAATCTCTGTTGTAAACATGAACCGCGTCATATTGCGGGATTAACGTCTAAAATCTACAACACCTTTACTTACAAAGCAATAAGGTTCAATTCCGAACTTTGAATAGTAAGATACGTCTAAAAATAACAATATCTTATGCTCATCGAAATAGGGTTCAAATTTAAAATACTGGAAAGTTATCAACCCCTTTTTAGCGAGCGATTTCCTCGCCATATCCACATGCTTCTGGATCCGGATTATTGTGTTCATTTCGTTTCAGCTCTTATGAGAATTGGGATAATTCATTTAGGTAAAGGAACCTTATAAATGTGAAAAAAAAATAACAAAAGGAGAAAGTTTCACAAAAAGGAGAGTTAGACAAATTTTTATATTTGTGAAAACAGCATCTTTGAAAAAATATGACCTTAAAAATTCCACGTCTTACAGGCAATAGCTAGTATAAAACCCAATCGAATTAAATTCTCGAGTTGATTAAAACAAAATGGCGTCGGAATCGAACAGCAACAGACTTAATGGATTCTTTAATCAAAAGATTAATTGTAGAAACGATCCGTATTGCGTTCGTAAACCTTAGATTTACGCTCGAGGCAGGTATATTCTGTAAATTTGTGAGCCTTGGAACGGTGGAGACGTTTCATCTCCTTGAGTGCTTGTTATAAATTAAAGAGGGTATAGAATTGTCACGTGTATTATTTTGAACGGCAAACGAGCGTGTTAACCGATGGGAAGTGATCAAAGACCTGAAACAACCCTGTACAAAAGTATATATAATCGTACGAATCATACGGATAAGTTACGGGTGAGGTTCTTAGAACAATCTTACTTCTTATTATTTGCGGACGGTGGTGTGGGAGTCTTTAAACGCTCAATTGGATAGTAAATATTGTCTTGTCAGAACCGAGCCACCACCAAGGCTTCATTAGGCGCTGCCGTCAAGACAATAGAAGAATATTATTTAAAACTATAGACTTAAAACGACCTTTGAAGTTAAACACTGACTAAACAATATTAGCTCAGATTGAAAAAAGATACTGACAATTATAAAATATAATTTAAGCACGTCACATTTTCAAATGGAAGCAAAATTTATTTTAAACATTGTAATTTTGAGCGAATTCTTACAGCCAATTAACTCCCTCTCATCTCGGCATGAGTTGCCTTCACGAAGCATGGGGTCAGCGTAAAAAAAAATACTTCATTTGAAGATAAGATTTGGCTTACAGCCTTACAGTAAACCAATGTTGAGTTAAAAATACAGCATTATCCATCTGCAGCCTCGATATGTCGTAGTCACAAAGATGTCTCGTCGAGGCGACAACAATGTGTGAGCTTAGCTTTTACGATATGAAAGTCGACTCGGTAATGAGCTTTATGTCTCTAGGTTTGTGTGGAGTTAGAAATATTAACATTTTAATACGCTAGTTACTCTAAAATGACGATACCATTGATATAACGAAAGGCAATATAAAATGAAACGTTTATTGTTTAGTGGTCATTAACATTCCCAA
The DNA here is from genome assembly GCF_027563975.2 of Plodia interpunctella. Classification (NCBI taxonomy): domain Eukaryota; kingdom Metazoa; phylum Arthropoda; class Insecta; order Lepidoptera; family Pyralidae; genus Plodia; species Plodia interpunctella. Next base: position 6,728,818 of record NC_071316.1, read on the forward strand.
TGCTTGCTCCACACAACATTTTACCAAAATTTGGTAGATTCGCGTACATTGCTGGTTTTTATAATATAAAAAAAGCTCACAAACTACGCAACATAAATTGATTCGCGTCGTATTCTGTCCGAGACAAAGATACGTGTTTATGTGTAAGGAGATGCGCAAACAATGGAATACATTATTTATCACCTTTCTAATCCTTCTAATTGTCGCGATCCTGTTTTAGTTGTCCGCCATTAGGTTCTGCGCCACCTGGTGTTGTTTGCTGGTACTAATTTATCGGCATGTTTTACGAGTTTTTCAGTATTTGCTGTGGGAATTAGCGCAGGAATCCAATATACAGGGTTGTAAAGTTTTAATAGTCCAAGTTCAAGACATGATATTGTACAGATGCCACATTACCTCGCATGGAACTCTATGCGATGGTAATTGGGGTGAATTTGCAATGATTTTGGGTAGGTTGAAGTCACAGAATTCATAATAAATAAGCTTCAGACTGGGGCCTCGTCCGCGTGATTTTCCCACGGTAACAGTATGTCTTTCCGTGATGAAAGTTTCCGTGGTTGACGGTTACGTTCAGAAATTCAGGTATTAAAATAAAACTGGTGGTATGTATGTAATTTAGTGGATTAGCACTAGACATACAGGGTACGGCGCCAGTCAGGTGAAGTCTCCGTATGGCAGACATGACGTCACTCAGGCAGACGGCGGTCGCAGGTCGGGTATTTATAGACTGGCTTTTGGAACTGGATTTGCATCGATGTCGACATATTTAGGACTTCAGATTCTGGTAACGATTGGTTTTGGTTTACTTTTAGCACCGTATTACATAAGATCGATGGGTTTATACCGGTGTCAACTAGTTATAGTATTGTCGTAGTTTCTTCCCAAACCTTCCTCTTTTTACGGTCGTATAACTCAAGACTGAGGGTCGTGGTCATTAAGTGGAATGAAACACGCAACGTCAACGACACTCTTGGTAATATTAATTGAGTGGGTGGCCGTTGCCTTCTCTTTTTCACACATCAGATGTTATCTACTACAGTGCAGGTTTCGTCCTCACGATGTTTTTCCTTCACCAGAGACAAGTGTGTTCTGTGAAAGTTAGTTTTATTACACGTGAGTAAAATTGGTGTATATACTCATGTGACACGAGTAGGATACGAACCTGGGACCTTACGATCACAGGCGGAAGGTCTTAACCACTGGGCTACTCTCGCTTCGCACTGGGAGTGAACCCAACTACACTGAAAAAAAAAAATGGTTGCTAGTAGCTAAAAGTTTAGCTGCATATCACCAAAATCGAGTGACTACTAAACTGAGGGCTACAAGTAACTAAAACATGTTTTGTAAACAGAGTTTAGTAATATTATATTAACTTCTTTTAGGTAACTGGTGATAACTTAGTTTTGTTATTTGAACTAAACTGTTTGGCTGTCAATAGTGCTCCGGTAAAGTTGCTTTAGCAAAATTACTTTGGCTAATTAAAGCTAAAGTATTAAATAACTAGTAAATCTAACAGTTCAGTAAGAAATATTAAATTATTTGTTTAATAATTAATGTTAAGGTGTGGTTATCTCTTGCTAATCTGTTTCATTACTAGTAGACAAACACTTTATGTGGAGGTAACAGCATTGTTTGTTTACCTGCTCCTGTTGGTTTATTTACCAGTAGCTGGTCCTAGATCTGCTATTGGACCTGGATCTACAGGCCACCTTCAATATTATTGGGATGTACTGGATTGATATGATTAATCATATCAATCCAGTAAATCCCAATAATATTATCAAATGGTGTCCTGCCTTGTGGATGTATATACAGGTCTAACAGCCACCTTAACATAGGGATAACGGGCTAAGTGCAATAATGAATAAAAAAATGTATATTATATAAGTAATTTTTTTGAATTATTTATTTAAAATGTTCAAAAAAATAAAATAACACAATTTAATGTCTTGTCATTCACTCAAGAAAATCCAGATTATTAAATTGAAGTTACATACGCTGTAGTATCTCCATTGTATAATAACTGGTAATCAAACACCAATATATTATAAAACATAAATAGGGCTAATAAAAATAAAGAATAGTTAACCAAATATTAATAAGACATTGCTTAGCCCAAATTAATGTCAAACACATTACTTGAGTTTAAAATTTACCATAACAATCATAGTCTGTTTTCTTCATTTTATATAATTCAGTGCACACCGGGAGAGGCTAACTTTCAGGAATTCATTCCGTTTTCTTTGTAGCGAAGAAGTAGTCCTTTTCCTTCATTACATGAACTCAAAGTGTTGTATACTCCCTGAAATTTAAGAAACTATAGAGTGAACTAATAACAGTCCTCTTTTTTTCTTATTATATTGTTGATGCTCTGCCATACCAGGTTAATAAATAATAATAAAAATGGCTAAGTGCTAGTTGGACTCGCCACGAAGGGATCCATGTCATTATTATTACATATTATCGAGCAAAAAATGGCAAAAAAAGAACATTTATTTTATAGGAGGTGCTCCTTGTTAACTTATATTATTTATTTTTAGTACTTAAATTTATATATGACGACCTCGATGGCGAAGTGGTAAAATGCTTGCCTCTGAACCGAGAGGTCCCGGGTTCGATCCCCGGTCGGGTCATGATGGAAAATGATCTTTTTCTGATTGGCCCGGGTCTTGGATGTTTATCTATATATGTATTTGTTATAAAATATGGTATCGTTGAGTTAGTATCCCATAACACAAGTCTCGAACTTACTTTGGGGCTAGCTCAATCTGTGTGATTTGTTCATACATTATATTCATTGAAGTAGGTATATACCACACTAATATTATAAATGTGAAAGTGGGTTTGTTTGGATGTTTGTCCGTTAATCACGCTGAAGCTACTGAACGGATTTTTATGAAATTGGTATACAGACAGGGTATGAGCTAACTTAGGTGATAGGATACTTTTTGTCGAACGGGAACAGGATAAACGGGATGTAGAGCGAAACGAAGTTCGCGGGAAAAGCTAGTACTTAGTAATTAAATTGCAACTGTCTAGCCATTATGGTTCATGAGACACAGCCTAGTAATAGACAGACAGACAGATGGACGAAGCAAGTGAAATCTCAGTAATAAGATCCCGTTTTAATCTGTTTTACCTTAAAAAGTAAAAATGCTTACATTTGTATTTAAGTTTGGTACTTCCTCATTCTGTATATTTGTCCAAGTTCTGTAAGTTTTCAAGTCCTGATTCAGCAATATACTAGTAGGTAATGTATGGTGCTATCAGTAAGGATTGGCAAGTTATTGATACACACAGCATTTGATGATGCGATGATGCAGGGATGCTATCATCATGGATATTATGCTGTAAAAAAATATGAAATTATTATCCACACTATTAATAAAACATACACATCTTCGGGATATTTTATTAGTTAAGATTGGTAAAAACATATTGCTTACATCAGAGGTTAATCATAACAATTATTATCATCTTAACTGCAAACCAAAACTAGACTGATAACAATTGTGAAAAATATCTTAAAAATTCTAAGTCCTCTGGACTGACTCTTTCAGGGCACCCTTGTCTCCAGTAGCAAGCGGCGCGAATGGAACTTTGAATGAAGCGACCCGCCTCGCCCACTGGCGACAAGACACACTACGGGGCTTCCCTGCCGCTTTCGTGCTACCCGATCCGGCAGCCCTCTGCGATACCTTCTCTGACCGCGCCAATATTTGATGATTGTTCGACTGAACATTAAACTAACACGAACTAAATAAAAATTAAACATTCACATACCTTTGAACAAATTTATGTACATTTCAAGACCCCATAAGCGCAAATAGTCACTCATAGGATCAGCGGAGGTCTCGTCTTGACCGTCTGCCATTGCACTATGTATTACGAAAACACGTTTACTAAGTTTTTTTTATATACATAATGTCGCTACAAATCTCCCGAAAACAATAGGAATGTGAAAATCAATTCGATTTGCCGCCTTCACCAGCCAAGCCACACAATAATGACCGAACGCAGAGAACGAGTTCTAACGTGAATCGCATATAACTTTAATGTACTGACTCGGACGCAGTGCTGCCAACAGTGCCAACTAGTTTTAACAATATTTTAATTAAATATTGTTAAACAGTTTTGTGATAATACTTACATTTTTATTTTAACTTCATACATTCGACATAGGCAAATATTAATCAAATGATGATTTAATGGCTGCTAGAAAAGTTTACTACAAATAAATAAATTGATGAATGTCCAAATAATGACTTTGATTGTGTTATCTATAAATAAATTCATGACAATGTTTTAATCAACATTGTATTAAATTTAAGTACATATGTTCGGTTACCAGCTATGAAACAGTTTGTTCTTGCAGCTAAAGTAGTTTGACTGGTTTATTTTAATAAATAATAGCTAACATTTTGATTACTGATTATCAAGAACTGATTAGCTTATCTGGTTTGGGACATGCAGTTACATTGGTTTAGATAATTACAACCAAAGTTTGGTATCTATTAAAGAAATTTGCAAATAGCAAAACTGGTTCAGCTATTTCTTTTTTTCAGTGTATGCTGATAAGGCTTATTTTTTACAGATTTCATTACACCGTTCACACGTGTCTCCGTGTCTGTTTGTATGTCTGTCTTTAAAACCGGTGGACACGTGTTATAGGTAACGCGGTATATAATTTTTATAATTTTCTCCCGGGCATCAAACCTGCTCACCAGCTAGTATCATTACGAACTGACTGAATTTTCTTCATGATATCTTCGCATCTATATGATCTATATATCCTTACATATTATAAAACAACTGCCGCTGCCGCGTCTGTTTGTCTGAAACGCGATAAACTCAAAAAGTGGTGTATGGATTTTCATGCGGTTTTTACTAATAGATTCCGGAGGTAGATGTGTAATTTGTTATGTTTTTACACGTGCGAAGCCGGGTCGAGCCGCTAGTGGTGAACGAAGTCGTATAGAGCAATTTAGAATGTGGTCGTAATGAAAGCAACCTGAAATTACGAACGTAACTTATTTCAATTGCTGCGAGAACATGCCGTGTGTTTACACGTCCTAGGTTTCAGCTATTTATATGAGCAATTTGTTTACTTTGTGCTGCATAACAAATTTACTGTATAGCGGACTGAAGATATATTTATATATCTATTTGCTTCTCCGCTGTAATTTACGGGTTTAATTATGATTTTATTCATATTAACTTCACCCGCGTTTATATCGTGTGTCCACTCGTAAGTTATTATAATCGATATCTCGGGTTCTAAGCAACGTATCGCGATGATACCTCTCAGATTTTAAGTTAAGACCTTCCATTATACAACTGTTAAAACCGCATCTAATTCCGTCCAGTAGTTTTTGCGTGATGCGCGGAAAAACATAGAGACAGACGAAAACAAATAGTCCCATAAAGACTCTCCATAATTATTTTTAATTAATATTACATATGTACAAACATAGCCCACTTACAGTTTTATTATATGTGTAGATAATATTGTACATGTGAAATTGATGTTTATTTTGTCCTTCGTTCATGTCAAAAAGGAGTATAGGATTAAAGTGATTTTGGATGTGGAGATATTTGGGGAGCTGGAGAGTGAGTGGATACTTTGTGCAGCGAGCGGTGTGGCACCGCTCGCTGCACAAAGCTGCGCAAACAAACCGAAGTGATGGAAGGGGTGCAACTTTCGGTCACACTATTTTGAGCAGCTCGTAGTAGTCGTGGGCGACTACTATTAAATGAGTTGATAGTTTTGTTATGATTAGTGTCTTATGTAACGGACTGACGGTATTTTTTGCACAAAAGAGCTACTAACTTCGTTGGTTGGTAAAGTAATTACATTTATAGCAAAACAAAACATAAATATGTTATAAGTCAGAGTTATACCAAAGAGGAACATAAAATCACAGATTTTCCATTAAAATTATCGACCAGTTTAGATTGAGGTCGGTACAGTCCACGCGAGCGTCAACCTTCCTATCCGTAGCAAACTCGCCGCTATCTCCTCCAGTATACAGTCCATGTTGCACCTGATCTGCAGTCGACTGTACTGGTTCTGAGCTCGTTACAACGATGATCAATGGTTCCGCTGGGAATCCTAGTTTTGATCGGCCGCCTTCCAATTGATGGATTGTTAGGTGAAATGTGTCGATTTCGTCATTTTGTGAAATTTGTTTTGACTCAACCCACACTAAGTCCTAAGTGTACGAGTGATATAAATCATCTGTCAATTGATTGGTGATGGTGTCGCCATTTTAAATGGATTTTTATGACTCGCAACACACTTATAGAGATTTATATCACTCATGTGTTGGCATGTTTAGTGTTTACTTCTTCCGTTCTATGTCGATCATTTGCCATTTTATATAAAACCTATATTCCTATTTTTGTTATTATTGTCTGACACAACCATCCATATCTTGTTTCCTCTATCCCTGAAACCTGACTCTTATATCAAACGACACCTGGTGAACAATTTCTATGGTCGTAATAAATGAAACACTTGTGTTGTGGCAATTAAAATGTAATTATGTATTGAAAACCAAAACTACAACAATTCACAACCAAACTATCGGCGGCAATTTTCTCGACAGATAAAAATATTTAAAATAAGAATAACATTTTCAACTTATTTCTCTAGTACAATTTTGGTGGCCAGTTCAGTTAATTTATTGTTATATAAATCCTGGACACCTGGTATATTATCATCACAAATAATGTAAAAAAAATCCTAAAACGAGAAGACCGTGCCACAACAACTGCAGTATTTGGAATTATCACTAAACAGATCGGCCATATTGTTGGCAAGCTGTCTAGAACTCTAAATACATATTTAAAGCATTTTAAGCTGCCTCCACGCAACACTAAGTCATTGTTAAACTTTAAGCCTATAATAGTGAAAGTACATGGTAAGGTAACCAATTTGGTATGCACAGCGTGCCTTGGTGACATCACCCTATGGAATAAAATAAGGAATGTACAGATTGGTTCCTTCAATGGTACTTTCAATTGATATTTTTGTCATGCCTCCAAATTGCCAGCCAATTTAAAAAATCTGTTGAGGCGCTATATAACAATAAAACAATATATTGTGAATTATATTAACAGATTATGTGGTGAAATAGTATGCCATCATTAGTCAAGATCATTTTTATCATTCGTCAAAAAAGATAAATGTGATGATGACGTTAGGGGCTAGACTAGACAAAGAAATTTTTGATTAGGATATGTTCATGTTTAGGAGTAAAATATCATTTTATTGAATTCTAGCATTATCTTAGTATTATAATGTTGTTGGAATTCACATGAGTAATGTCTAGACATTACTTGTTATTTCAGATACAAAACGTGGGTTAAACTTTTGTACCATTTGTATTTTGTGGGCGTGATTCACATGTGGCTGCTCAGAATGAGGTATTGTGTCTGGTCAAGCCTTTATTTTGGCGTCTGCCCCTTGTAAGGTAAGGTCAGATTCTTTACGAGAGGTTTACACATGTATAGATCTATACATACATGTGTAATAAGATCTAAAGGGTTAGACTGAACGTGTTAATCTATGTGTAGCGAACAGACCGATTGGGAAAATATTTTTGTGCATGAATTTGGGGAATTCATGAAGCTATCCAGAATCTTTTAATCATGTCTTTGAAGAAATGGTCGCGGTGAAGTTTGTTGCGCCATTTCTTCTCCTACGCTTTGATGTTAATAAGTGATGTATGTCATCCTAGTTCATAAAAGATTTTTGATTTAATTTGAATCCGAAAATTCCTACGGCGTCGAAGTCGCGGTTTCAACTAATAAATAATGGTCCAAGAAACAGCCTTTGAAAAACTGTAAATTTCTAGAAACACGAATTATTCAGTAACTCATTTAGCCAGCTAAGCCAGCTTTCACAGTGGTCTTACGGAACTTTTTATTTGTTTCAGGTACGAAATAAGGTTACGAGAAAAAGCTCCGGCAAAGAGACTCGTTGCCTTGGAAAGCTCGCGAAATTAGCGGATTTTCTAAAATATTGTCCCTGGATATTTTAAAGTAGTCTGGAGAGGACAAAATTGAAAGTTATTGAAACAGATTCTACAAAAATTTAAGAAAATATGTAATAGCGCGTAAGATTTGCGATGTAATTTTGTTCTTCCAATCACAATTTTGTTATAAACTATTGCATGTATACTCATAATGTATGTATCATTTAGAAGGTATTTTGACATAATATATTTAGCATATTCTATTAAAATACATCCACATTGGCTTGATAATGAATTTAGCTTTTTGGATCCATTAATTTAACAATGAAATAATAGCATCGAAATAAATTCTAGTGCGGGCAGCACTAGACATACATTAAAATGGCTGCTAAAGATGATGATTAGGTAGATAGGTAGGTAATCAATGAAATGAAAACAAGCAAATAAAGTCACAACTTTGTTTCCATATTATTCCTTGGCTTTGTACGGCATGTACCCAGAGTTGAACCCGTTGCCGAAGTTGGAGGAGCCGCCCTGGTGATTGTTGAAGCCGCCGGCACTGTGCCCGCCCGAGCCGAAGGAACTGCCGCCGCCTACGTCGTGGCCTGAGCTGGTGTGGCCCTGGGTGATCTGGAAGTTGATGAAGTTAAATACAGATACATATACTTCCAGAAAGTCCAATTGAAAATAGCTTGCGTCCAGCAAATTCCTGCGACTTACCCGATATTGTAATATCACCTAGTTGAAGATGTTTTCCGTGTCACAGTGAAATTTTTAGCTATATGAAGAATCTCCAATTAATAGAATTTTCTACAATCTGAATGGGAGAACTCGTTGGTACATTTTATGAGAAGATATAAAGCAAAACACTACATGATAATAAAGTTCACAAGGTTGATAATGTCACAAGGGAGAAAAGGTTAGCATTAATGGAGATACGTCGATAACTAGGAAAGGAAAGGCTGATGATGATCATGAATTTAATAATAATAATATATATATACGTCGTAATAAAAGAAGTAAAGGGGGCGAGAAAGATGTTATTCTAGTTTGGAATTGAATTACTTCAAAACGAAGCAACAATGACAACATGCATTTGTTAATGTCATTTAATAATGTTAAATCTCTTGTTTCCATAACACCAAATTCTTTTTCAATATAGCAAAGTCTTTCTTTAGGTAAACGAGAGTAATATTTTATGACATTTAAAACCTCAAACCGACTAATAGCCCAGTCAAAGTTAAGCTGAATAATAAATGGCTGGAAAGACCGTCTAGTTTGATTGTGAAAATGTTAAGTCATTTTTTATGGACGATCTATTTGGAAGTTTTGAGCTCGAAGTCTGACAGACGCTAAAAGGCATACTTTTCATCGAATCCCAAGTTTTGGTAAATCGCATTACTTTTATCTTCTTTAGTTAAAACAGCATTTAAATAGCTTCTTCGCAGAAATCACAATATTTATGACTGAAAAAAGTATCTACACGTTATGTATGTAATCGAGTGCTCATTTTTAAGATTGCAATTTGTTGGGTTACTGTGGTGACCACTTTCTATCAGATGTCTGTCATGTCATGATTCTTGTTCAAAATATATATTACCTGAGTGAAGTCCGAAGAGCTGTGTCCTCTATCATGTCCGTGCACAGATCCTCCTTGCTGGTAGCCCTGCTGACCGAATCCTTGGCTTCCAGCTCCGTAGTTTTGGTTCCCGAAGCTCTGGCCCCTGTTGAAGCCCCCTCCCATGCCTGCCCCCATACCTATGCCTCCGTATGGGGAGGCGCTGACGAAGGCCACAATGCAGGCTAATAGGGCGATGGACTGGAACGGAAAAATATTGGTCAGAATAAGCTATCGAAAGTGTGGCAAGTCTTGACTATTTTTCAATCATTTTTATTAAAACATTCACATGCCTAAATATTGTAAATATTTAAAAGAGTCAGTGTTATCGACTGAATTGAAAAATTATTGTTGGTATTAAAGTTTGCTTTTTACTTTCACTGCGACGATACTAGAAATGGATATGTATTGATAAAATTACAATAAAAGATAGAAAAGAAATTCATGAAGCAAACACAGAAAAAGTATCAATAGATAAGAGACATAAAATCTATCAATATATAAAAGAATATTTCTAAATATAAAAGTAAATGAAGTCACAAAAACTTGAAAGTGTAGATGGGTTTTAAAAAGGTTTTACTTACCAGGCGGTTCATTTTGATATTATACTTCACAACCACACACTGGAATACACGAACAAAACTGCCTCTTCAATATTTTATACCAACACTAATTACTATAATTAGATAAGTACCATTACAGTTTTATTAATGTCCTTTTGATTTCTCTTTCTATTATAATTAATCTGCAGATTAATAAACTGTACGGCAGTTTATTGTTTGTTAATGATTATCAAAATATCTGACTAATTTTTTTTTTCAAGAATCCGTCTTTTTGGATAATTTTGATCGTGACAATAGCTTCGATAGTTTCGAAAAATGATAGGTTCATATTTCCCAAAAATATGTTATTTATTAAGTTAGTAAAATAAGTAGCAAGCATACTAGTAGTTGTAACTCTGGGAACTATATTGTTCTAAATTTTGACGTGAAGAAGTGTTTTCACTGGGCTCCTGTAACCGTTGGTGTCTTCAGTTTTAGACGTGTCGTTATCGTCGACGTGTGTTGATATAAGAAATTTATAACTTTTATGTCTAAATGTTTTAATACTACCCGCGAATTAACTAAATACCTAGACATTTTAATTAGTACATTATATATTTCATCGAAATCTGAACAGTTTTTGCGCTTCAAATTTACTCCGCTTCCAAAGGAATATGATTCCTTTAGAGTAGAAACTTATTGATCTGTTGTTTCCATGTCAGGTAATACAATATCAGCTAATGACGTACAATTTGTAAGTTAAACAAGCTCTAGTGAGATTAAGATCAGTTTCTGTTATATTCAGCTAGAGGAATTCCTTGGAACTGAAGTTTAAACAAAGTTTGTAAAGTCCTTTTAATGTTTCGTTAATTTGCTTATCGCCTTGTACAAGTTGAAATTGTCAAGGATGATAGATTTTTAAGTTAACAAGTAAGTAAATAGGCGTACTGTTCAACTGGTTGTAAGAGGCTACTTAAATTTTGTGATAAATTTTAGGTGATTCGAAACAATAAAAACAAAAATATTAATTGAACGAAATGATTGAAACGACCTCCGTGGCCTAATGGTCATCACGCCGGACTGCTACATTGGAGTTCCCGGATTTTATCCCCGGTCAGCTCTGTCTACAGCAGCAAACTCATCCAAATTTCTCTGATCGAAAGTGAATTCTGGACCTAATTTCTATAGAAATGTACCTATTTTACATATGTTCCTATAAAAATAATAATACAGATGTTTATTGTCTGTTCCAATATTGTGAGTAGTAGTGAGAGTTCTTTGCTAGATACTTTTATGAATGTTGTAATATAATAATTATTATATGATAAATATAATACATACATTATCACGCCTGTTTCCCATAGGGGTGGGCAGGCCACGATCCTGACAAAACTCACTCGCTCACCTCATATATGTACCCTTTTGATTAAGATTTTTAGGCTATAGCACTAGGTACCTATATATACCTAGTGTCCATTTTAGTTCTCCTCTCGCGAATCAATCAGTTTTCATTTTCGCCATTGTTATTTCTATATATTATGATAATTCAATTTTTAAATGGCTTTTGTTTATACAGATATAATATGCCAGTCCATATATTGTGTTGTGATTGGTTACTATATTATTGGGCGTTTAATTAATTATCCCAGGCCATCCCAGGTTAACCATTAACTATGTATACCATGACAGATGTTATGTTATGATATGGTTAACCTGATTAACAATTTAGATTAACAACTAAATTTTGTGTCTCGTTTAATGACTGCCATAGGTTTATTGTAATCAATTTATTAGGTTTAAATTAATTATGTGCGAAAATTGATCGCAATGCTAGTTCGATATATTATTTTACTAAATTACATGGTTAGGATAGTAGGTATTAGTAAATCCACAAATCAGATAAAAATACATATATTTTCCACAATCTCATCCTCATCATCAACATGTACACCATCATCCCACAAATCCACCTGTCTGGAACCCGTTGCCGAAGCCAGACTGACCGCCCTGGTATCCTCCGAAGCCTCCCTGGCTTCCACCGCCAGCTCCGTACTGGCTGCCTCCGGCGACGTCGTGTCCTGAGGACTGATGTGCGTCTGTGATCTGGACGATAATACATATTGAGTAATTATATCCTCTCAAACTACCGCTGGTTGACTGGAAGAGATCCCTTAATGACATAAGTCCGCCATTAAACAAGAGCTCTTTGTACAATAAAGATATTCTTAAACATATTATAAAAAGAAGTCCGCCTGTCGCGTCTATCTGTCTGATGAACGCGATAAATTCAACCAGCAATCTCGCTAAACGTAACCTTCGAATCTCATGACTCTTGTCAACCCCGTATTAGAGATAAAGAAGTTAAACTGCATTTCTATTAAAGCCATTATAGTGGATGATCAAAAGTATTATGGAGTCTCTCATCATCAAAACGTACAAGTCTATGCCATTAACAATACCTGAGTGAAACTGGAATCATGATGTCCCCTGTCATATCCTCCCTGGGCGCCTCCAGCCTGGTATCCTTGGCTGCCGTAACCTTGGCTACCAGCTCCGAATCCCTCGCTTCCGAATCCTCCGCCCCCTTGGTGACCCCCGCCAAGACCTCCCATACCAAGACCCATGGCACCGTAAGGCGACGCCGACGCCTGGATGGCAAGCGTGCAGCTGAGGATGGCTAGAACCTGTAATTGGAATAATCATGTGAAAATTCATATCGTATTCGTTTTTATCACAATAAATAATTCATTGAACAATACTAGGATTGTATTTTAGTGTGAGATTTTTAGATCTTAAACTGGGGATTCTTATCGATTACATTTATTCCAATGCAGCTGCCGTCTTTCGAATTGCGCAACTCTTGGCTTTGCCTACCCCGTAAAGGAAAACACGTGACTCTCATCTGAAGGTTTTAAATCGAAACGTCATTAATGGATTTACTACTTTTTAAATTTTCAGTTTATGGATGTCCTTTCAATGTTTAAACATTCATTTAAATGAAGCACTACTTTAAAACAATTCCCTCTTATTTAACGAGAACAAAAGCGGAAAAACTAACTGTGAGAGATTTTTCACAAGCCGAAGAAAATGGAACAATGGTTTTTGAAGATAAAGTAGAAATGGAGGAAAGTATTCTTAATGAAACTTACCACGAATTTGAGTGCCATTGCGTCTTCGTCCAAAGATAGAATGAATTAATACCTATCAAACTGAAACTTATATACCTGACTAATTATTATGTCATTATCATCACTGACTGAACCGTTGTTTGTAACTAAACGACCTGTTAACGATCGTATATCCCCAAATGGGAATCACAGGTGAGGTGTATGGAAATTAGCTAAGTACCCACATTTGATTAATTGTTACGGAGGAATCGAAATTGGGCATTTTCGCAGGATTTCTGATGAGTTTGTCGATAGGCCATTGTCGAAAAGACTATTAATAGTTAAAGTTGTAGTAATAATATCGGTAACTTACAGTGAAGAGATATTATCGATACTATCAATCGCTTTCGACTATCTACAGAGTTAGAAGACTTTTTATCGGTTAAGATTGTATTTTTTATTTATACTTTGTTTACCAAGATAGTACAAATGGCGGACTTAATGCTATAAACATTGTTTACCATTGAACCTTCAGAAAAAACTGAAAGAGTAATTAAAGCGATAGGTGTATGAACAAATAAATAATACTGTAATCTAAAGCACTGTCAAAAATGCGAAAGTCTGCCTGTCTTTTTCGGTTTCACAGCTAAACTGATGCAAAGATTTTTATGAAATCTGCTAAAGACCAGAGTTCTAATTTAGGCAACTCTTTTTCCAATTTCTACTCCTAGATAACGGTTGTTAACTTTGTATGACAAACGAAACCGTTGGAGATCGTCGTGTATTGGGACTACCAAATTCTACTTACATGATTTGCCCCATTATGGAATAACTCAATGGAACTAGTGGCATAAAGGGGTATTATTTATTAGACCTGAAAATAGTCACGCAAATATGGGTAGTAGTCCCACACTATCGATCTATCGATAGTCAATCGACTATCGATAGATCGATACAGTAGTACTTATATTAAATTTTAATTTAACGTTATAAGCATTATGACTGCAGATTTAAAAAAAGATAAAGGTGAAACTAATTTACAGAATAAAAACAGATTTTCTAAGTCAATCGGCTATCGATAGATCGATAGTGTGGGACTTCAGTTCAGTTCATTTTTCGATAATGTTCGCTACTTGCTTCAGGTTTCTTTTTTAGTTTTCGGTATTGTTTTTTGTAGTTTTAATATCTGTCTTAAAGGTTTGCTTGGAAAATCCACTTTTAACAGTAATTACATTAACTTGTCATAGTTAAACGTACTAGTTTAAATTACTTAAACTAGTACGTTAAACTTAATTGGCAATTTAACACTTGAAATAATTAAACATAGCGTTTAACTAATTGGTAACGACTAGTGTAGCTATTCTATTATTGTATATAACTAAACTGTCTCTTTTATCTGTTATGTGTTTACTTGATTTTACATCCTAGACCAAATTATGAAGAAGGTAAAAGTAATGTCATACAAGGAGGACATTGTGATAACGAATTTCAATTTAAGGTTTGTAATAAAGTTTTGTCTTCCATTTTAATTTGTGAGTTGTATAGTATAAGTAGTCTGTACTAAGTTTATAGTACCGACTACTGGATATTATCATCTATATATACGCTTCTTTATCTCATTGAACATTCGCTTCTCCTAAATAATTTTCGGAATAAAACAAAAAAATAACATTATAATAAATATTTTATTTACAAAATCAACCTTATCTACAGTTGTCGTTCTCTATAATAATCTAACCCATAAAGCCGCCACCATTGAACCCGCTGCCGAAACCAGATTGGCCTCCCTGGTAGCCACCGAAGCCTCCGGCGCCGCCGCCGGTGCTTCCGAACGAGCTGCCACCACCGACGTCATGGCCCACGGATTGATGGGCATCAGTGATCTGGACAATAATGCTTTTGTTAAAGATTGTGACATAAAAAGCGCAACATATGAAGACCCAAAGAAAAGTGTAGCAAAGTTATCTTCGAAATGAAAACAGCATAAGACATCCGGCAGACAGATAGTCCTATTAAATAATCGCCTTCAGTGCAAGATTTAAAGAGCTATGTTGGTTCTAGAGTAACTTCCATCGGATTTTATGTTTTACCACACCTGGAAAGGACTAGGGACGGGAAAGAATATGAAAAAACTCAGAATATGTAAACCTTCAAATTTCACAACGAATGATTACCAGGTCAGTTTTATATAGTAAAATACGCTTAAAAGTAGAATATGCAATAATACTTACTTGTGTAAAACTGGAATCGGCGTGTCCTCTATCGTATCCTCCCTGGGCACCTCCAGCCTGGTATCCTTGGCTGCCAAATCCTTGACCACCAGCCCCGAAACCGCTGCTTCCGTACCCACCTCCGGATTGATAACCGCCTCCCATCCCCATAGGACCTACGCCTCCCATGCCCATCGGTCCAACGCCTCCCATGCCCATTCCCGCTGGACCCATCCCTCCCATTCCCATGGCAACAGGTCCTACGCCTCCCATACCCATCCCTACTCCAAAGGGCTTGGATTGCACAGCCAAAATACAGCTGAGGATGGCAAGAGTCTGAAACAAAATATAAGTTTCAAACATTGATCCTTATAATGCAGTTTAATAGATGACAGTATTATCAGTGACCAAGACGATATGATAGACTAAACTTTACTGACTTTTCCAAAAATGTCAACTGTTGCCATCAGAAAATTGTTCACCCCGTGATTATGACACATATCAAGTACAAATTTTGTAACAAAATAGAAACTTAAGAGCGGAGTCAGAATGGAATTGGTGATTTATCCCAGGACAATTGATATTTAGTTTACTAAATATTATTTAACTTTTTTATTATTATTATTATGTTTGAAAGTCTCATTGTCAAGTTAATTTGAAAGTAGGAAGCGTAATAATCCAGCTAGAGGTGGAGGATATCTCCAAGAAAACAATGTCTCAAAAGCTTCGCAATAAAGATAAGAGTTCTGGAATTAACCCGGAGAGCTGAGTGCAGGGAAAGTTGCAGCGTTTATCATAACTCAGATTAAAGCTAATTCAAATGCAAGAGAATATGCTAAATGCTCAGAATAGAATATCGACTTGAAGTAAACGTGTAATAAAAAACGTTACGTAGGTATTTTGTATTAGAATCAAAAGTAAATCAAAAGAAAGAAAAAAATGAAATGTATTCGTATATTGCTATTAAAGTGACATCTGATTCAGAAAAGTGGAAGTTCGAAATGATTATACCGATCTCATATGATGTTTGGATATGGACAAGAATGAAAATATATGAAATATGAGTACAGCTCTAATATTGGAACTGTATCACTTACAATACGTACACGAATATGTTTGTTATTGCTTGAGATTCGACATGTGAGGTCACACATTATCATTTCGAAAACGTTTGCAAGACAGGGATTCAGGGATCGGAGAAAACTGAACGACCAAATTCAATTAATGCGAACGAAGACGTTAAAAACAATAGTAAATATTGTGAAATTTACTTAACACAAAATATAAAAATTATACTTACCACAAATTTGAATGCCATTGTGATTTGGTTAATGTCTCTTGTGCTCAAACACCGACTGAATGATTTGATAACGGCCAAACTATAACTTTTATACCTGACTAATTATAAAGTCATTATGATATATTAAAAAAACACTCAATATTTTGTATACGCGACAATTGTACTTAATGATTATCAGAAATGTGATATTAGTAACAGTCATACAAATTTCTAAGAACTTGATTTTGGGTTTTACGTACATTATCTACGTAGAAATCTACTAATTCATGTTACATTTCTAATTGTAATTCTCGTATTACAACTTTGATATGATTAATTAATACTTTTTAATTTATAGTCCAATGTCTGATGGTAAACAAGCTCCGCAACCCATGACTTTTCCTTTTCTATATATCAGTACGAGAAAATAAATACAATTCCAATAACAACCTAACTGTATTATGCTTTACGTAGGTATATAATGCACAGTAAAGATATTAGAAATGTTATCTATACATATATTAAACAGTAGAAAAAAATCCTGTACATTGAAAATAAGGTGAAATTAGGTGATAGAGTCACAGCAACAGAGTAAGAATTTGCAAAAAAAATCCGTCTGTATGTCTGTCTGTCTGTTTGTACACGCTAATCTTCGGAACTACTGGACGGATTTCAATGAAACTTTTTCTGTGTGATACGACTACAAAGTAGGCAAAGTGTTGCCTACTTTGTAGTCTAGGATCTTTTTATATGTTAGTTACACTTTCAAGGATAATGTTGTTGTACACCGATTTAGTTAAATTGTAAAGATCCGAGGTCAAATATATGTTTTAATCATTTTCCAAACGGCTGCAATATGGGGAGAAAGGTTATGAAAAACATACAAAATATTTATAGTTGAATATAAAAGCGGTAGTGGACCAGTGAACTAATTGCTCTATTTACGTGTCAAGGGTATAGGTTCATATCTCAGACGCGTCCCTAATTTAGTATCCGCATCGTGAATGCTACTTACATAATCTAGTTGTTATATCAATTCCCTAGCGGTATTATCCAAATAGCTCGTTACTATATCGATACTAATTGTGTAATTATAGAATATTACTAATTAAACTTTATGCTTAGCTTATTTCATAATAACTAGTGCTGATATTTATAGAGATGTATTAATTTTACTTATATGCGCCGTCACATCATATGATAAAATATTACTAATTTTACTTTCACATACAGGTACTTACTTCATGGAGCATATAAAAAGACCCTTCACGATTCGTTAATTAAATCCGTTAATTAGGGCTTGTGTCACCGCTTGCTGATAAAGTATCTGATAGTCTATGTGTAAAATATTAATATATAAACTATTATTGCAGATTGCGTTGAAATTGTGTTTCTCAAGTGTTGGATATGCCTCTCCAACACTGGCCAATTTGGCCTTCTGGTAGATATACCAGTTGTTTATCTGCCATATATATAATATATGATTTTTTTATCAGAATGTAGTGAAACAAGCCAGTGAGAAAATCACAAGAATCTAAAGATTTCTAATCTATATTATCACCAAAACAAAACTTCCAGCTTCACAATACGACGTGAAATCCTAAGAACCCTATTCAACACATATAGCAAGAGCACAGAGAGACAGACAAAGAAATCCCTCCATCCTTTGATCCGGGCGTGGGCGCCATTGACACCTATCAATACCGGGATTGCCCAGATCACCCGGGTCCAGAAATAAACCTCCAATTATCCCGGGCAACCGGATCGCACCTTGGGAGGTTATTCCGTCGGCTGGTCCCACTCTAAAATATCTTGTTCAAGACTTTTTCACCATATAGACTTGAATAGTCAAGTCTATATTGGTAATGTGGTTAAGCTAGAAAAATATTTTTTTTTACATTTACAATTGGTTTTATCCAATCATGGCCAGCTCTGTTTGCTTTCATTCATAGTAAATAAACTTAATTGTACATTCGTTTATTATACATAAACTAGAATATAATAAAACCTTGAAAGAAACGTGTGTATAAACACTTTAGTACATACAACAAATAATATACAGAAATAGCATATTCTTTGCACAATGACACATTTAACCCAGAAAATACCAGACCAGTGAAAAATTCGACTTTGAACAATTTTTCATTGACTATATTTTTGGGATAACGGGGTCAGTCGAGGGAAATATTGCAATCAGACAACTGGTCCCGCGGCCCCAGATTTAATGGGGCTAGTTTACAGAATACTCCCTTGTGGTGTGAACCGCAATTTAGCTTTGAAATAAATTGGCTTTCAACTGAGAAAGTCCAACTTAATCAGATAAATAAGGTGTCAAATGAAGTACAAATATTTTATGGGTTGTGTTGATTCAGTTCCGTGACGTGGGACAACTTCAGCCCTCACATCGTATTAATTTAAAGAGCTTAATATAACAGAAATCATTTATTATTAATAAGTTATATTACCTTAATATAACTTATTAATATTTCACTATATTGCTTTTATTACAATATCCACTATATAAATCCTAACTAATATTATAAATGCGAAAGTAAGTTTGTTAACCTCTCCATGCTCTATCTACTCAACCAATCTTCTTGAAATTTTACATATCGGCATCCCTTCTCACTACGTGGTCATTCCTGTTTTCACATTGATACGTATAGGAAATCTTCATGATAGGGTTTCCTGCCATTCCACCAGCGCTATTTGGATGAATGGCGGGAAACCGCATTGGATCGGTAAATATGGGGGCAGAAAGGGGAGACTTGCCCAGCAGTAGAAAACAATAGGCTAATAAAAATAGGTATGCTTCGTTAATTACCACCGGTTACTGTTCATCTATGCTCATCACTACATAAAATTAAACTAAGTTGCTTCCCGCTTTCTGTAGATAGTGTGATTCTTGAGGAAGGTTTATTTGTACAAGTTATTATGGTTTTACCCAGGCGAATAGTTACATTATATTCGTTATAACTATTATCAGTACATAGGTACATTGTTAACGAAAGGAGAGCATCCCTCGCTGACCACGGCTACAGTATTATGGATTACACAGTAAAGCACGGGAACCTACTCGTGCGTCATACCAAAAGTTTCTTAACTTCGGTAATATCTGCAGCTAGTGCGGCCGGCAGACGTCGATAGCCGATGATCGATGAAAATTATTTATAGTATCGATTTCTGCTTATTTTTTGACATCGACGCTATTTATTAATATTAATCTATGCATTAATGCACATAAAATTCTTGCGAATTGTTCACCGTCGTTTTTGGTTTATAGATGAAATAAAAAAATATAAACCAATCAAGTGCGAATTGAGCTCTCGTGAAGAGTTTACTTATGTTAGACATCGCCATATTGATTTTATATGAAAGTATATGAATACATGTTTCTTACAACTTATTCAGCGTCGTTTTTGGTTTGGTTGAAAAATGAAATAAATAGAATGGTATATATCGCTCTCATCTGAGCGCGTTCCTGGTTTCTTCCCCGGATGTAAAAAAATAGTCTAAACTCAAGTTCCGCTTTCCAAGTTCCCTCTTTTTTAATAGAACTACAAATTCCCTTTTACCACTACCGCAAATTTGATGAACTGTCGACATATCGATAGAAAACTTATCGACGTCACTATCTCCGACCATCGCTAATGGACGATAATGACCAACAAACATTGAACAACTATTCAACTTATAATGAACCTTATGTCTTACGAAATAAAGGCTGCGCCAGGCCATTAATCACTAACATTAGTTAAACATTGAGTTCGTCTGTTCATAAATTGTCTATCGAATTTTCCCTCGTTTCGTAATGGCTATTGTAACCTTCCTTGTTTCGCGGGTGTTTTATGAATTAACTAGCATATGCCCGCAACTTCGAACACACGTAAAAATTTAAAGTTTTCCTTTCTCGTGGTAATTTATGTACTCTGGCAGGTTCGCCATGTAAGTGTGTTGCGTGTGAATCTGTCAGACGGTGATTCACGTCAGACTTCTTTATCCATTACTAATTGGACCCTGCGGTGTTACCCACGGTATATCATTCGTTGTAATTATTTAAAATATATTTTTATGTAGTAAAAGTGCTATTACTTACTTTAATAAGTAATAATCCAAGGTGTCCAGCCAAATGAGCACGAAGATGGGATTATAACATCATATATATAACATTTTATCTATCATCTACTTAATCTTAAGTAGATTATTTTTATATAGTATGTATCGTATATAGTATACACACTACAATACACCTTTATGCGGCGGTGATAGCGGCCAATTTGCTAGGAAAAGACCAGTTCAAAGAGCTGTTGACTGTACCTACATCACGGACTGAAAACACTTGAAGATTTGAAAAACTTCGACAACGAAGTTCAAAGGAAAAATTAACATAATTTATGTTAGGAATAACTTTGAAAAGATTAGAAAAAAAATAGAGTTAAAATCCTTTAATGTTGTCGTCGTGAAGATTCGTTTGAAGTTAAGACGTTTTCTGACCCTTTCTAGCGGATCTTTTGTCTCGCACATATTTTCTTTGATCTTCTTGTAATATACAAGACAGACATGATTAGTCTTCTTTGATAATATTGTTTTTTAGAGGTTATCAAACTGGACGCGATCTTACTTATGGTCACTAATTTTCTTTATAAATTTATAAAGACTTGAAAAACTTGAGTATGAAAGTTACAAATAGGATACAAGTTACTCATTTCTATAGAATTTATTCCAGTAGGTCCGCGAAAAAAAATGGAAAGAAAGAGAAGAAAAACCTAAATTATTTTACTTATAATTAATATAATGGGTAATTTACTTAGACATACCACATTGTACCTTTTTCTGTAACATTATGTACATAATTATACATGTTAAGCTTTGATGCCACAGAGACACACCCAGATACGAGTGGTAAACTCACAAAGGTATTCAGTTCATAAAATGCATCAAATGAATGCAGTAAACATGCAATAAAACTGCAGTTTAGCACCGAGACCTCTGCGACAGGACAGACACATTGCGTCTCTGTTAGAATCTATAACACATGAGTAGACATTTTATGCCATAGCATAAGTTAATACAGAAAATATGCTTCTACAGAAATTAACACAGTATTTACAAAAGGTGACACCAAAAGTTTCATTCAGCAACCAAACGCCTGACGTTCAAATATTACAGCATTTTAATTAAAATATTTAATATAAAATAAAATGTTTCAAAAATATGAAATCATTGTTACAAAAAATTGTCGTCTTTTTGTGTGTATTAAAACCAGCACCATTTATATCCTTCTTAACTAACACGTTCCGTTATACATTTCTGTTTTGATGTATTTTAAATTAACTTCTTAAAATCATTATCAATCTTGACTTCACCTCTACTTGTTTTTCTCGGAAATTCTCAGAAGAGAGCTTTGATTTATAAATTCCTCAGAAAAGTATAATAAAAAATTCGTTAAATTAAAATATGGCTATCTTGAAAATCTTCCTTACAATTTTGCTTCAATTTATTATTAAATAATTGATTTTGTTTTTGTTCCAAAAGTAAAGTAAGTGTATAGTGATGTTCTATGCAGATTAGATCAATTTTTGAATTCCCCGAAACCCGATTTTTAGAGGTGCTTACTTCATTTTTTATGTATTTTTAAACGTACTAAGCATAATTAATATATTCATATGCTATGACTACCTAACATTTATTCAGAAATTGGCATTACAGGCAGGCACTTTTTCGGGTCATAATTTGTTTATTTTATTTTAACATGTTCAAGCAGAACCAACAGCTTGTATTCTTACAAACTATATGTATATCAATGGGTTACAAGAAGCCAATTATAGGTTCATATTTTAAATTATGTAGTATTTATCTAAGCAACAAACTACTAGCATTTCCTAGCGACCTGCGGGATTTCTTCACAGCACCCGTAGAAGAAAATGCCGAAAGAAACTCATTTTAAGTGTTGGTCGTTACGCTAAAAGGGCTTACCATCGATGTTTTTTATGTATATTTTTAAGTAATACGAAGCACGCTTTAGGTTGAAAAAACATAACTTCGTCATTGCCACTTCGTCACACCTAAAAAACACAGAAACAATGGGATTAACTCTTATTTATTAAAGTCGTTAAAACTAATCTTCTGTTTGTGCGTATACTGTAACTTTGTTAACACCCACGTCCGAACAGTTCCGAACATTTTACGAGCGGGGCCGATTGATGGCCGATGTTTTATTGGCGGTATCAATCCTAACCTCTAAATATTTATGTCTCTCCCACGCTGGGAACAATACAAATAGGGTTTCTCCATTTTAGATTACGATTGGTAAGGAACTCAATAAGTTTAAGTTCTTTCTTACAAGCTTTCAAGTTGTTTTTCTAGATCGATTAATTTTGTTGGTAACTTTGTAAGACATATAAATAATGATTCAATATTTAAATTCACAGACATGACTTTCCCGTGGTGTGTGGTCCCGCCCTAGAATAGGACCACTCCATATCCTCTCGTGGATGTGGTAATATAAATATATTCATTAGTCATTTATTATACATCCGTGGTTTATCATTTGTTGTAATTATTTCAAAATATACTGTCGTTTTTACAGGTAATGTCCAATACGAGTGATTAACACCTCCCTTCTCACCTGAGGGCTTTTGTTTCGATTCTGTTTCAGAGCTCTTTCATATATTTGATTGAACAAACAGACATTTTGTACTCGTATCAAATCGATCATGTTTTAAGTCCTTTGTTCCTTTATTGATGTTGGATATGTATTTGGTAATTAAATTCATTTTTTCGGGCCATTCCAAATTGTTTTGTGATCACACGATGGATTGTGTGTGTTATGACAGTATCATTATCCTAATCTTTAAAATAAAATAAATGTCAATCCATAAATCCATGCATCTAACTTACTTTTTACATTTGGTTTAAAATCAAATTTAAACAGTACCATGTGAAAGATACAAATAAAACTGGTGAGAAGAAAACTAATAACGCCATAACTTTTAATAATATTTAGATAAACCATGCGAAAGATCGCAAATATCGAAATCAATAATGTCTCAGAAAAATATTGTATCAGAATCAGAAGAAAAGAAACCAATAAACTTCAATATTTGTTCAGAACACATAACCGTATGAAGCGAAGCGCCTGCAGCGAAGCGCTCCCAACGATTACACCTCTAGCTATAACTTGTTGCTATTCTTTCCTGGCAGGCGCTTCAATAATTTTATTTGAAAAAGCGTCTCTCATGTAAGAACCTTTTGATCTAATATGTTTTATTGTAAATAGGAGTATTCTGTTTACGCGTTTTTCTGCATGAAAAAGCAAAATGTAATAGTCTATTTACCCTTTATATTTCCCCTATATGTATATTTCCTTGATCATTGAGTTGTTTCATTTCAAACGCGAAATAAGGCGCTGTCTTTATATTTTTCGAAATACAAGTTGTGTTAGACATTGCGTTTCACAATAGTAATTTAGGCTGAAATGTTACAAATTAATTTTATCTTGTAAATGAAATGTCTTCTTTAGATATATTATAGATGGAAAGGCAGAAAGACAAAGGGGCCCAGAAAGGGCCATGTTCCTTTTTCTACAGAGCTACTTCAGGAAAATATTACCTATCAGGAAACAGAAAAACGAAAGGAACTCCACCGACAAGCACGCTCTTACATGATATGTTGATGTGTGAGAATGTTTGTTACTCAAAAACACAAAATGTGTGATGGAAATTTGTGACCTATATCGACGACCTGGAATATAGCACAGCACATAGGGTACTTACCTACTTTTTGTACCAAAACTCTCACACGAGAGCGAAGCCCCGGGACGCAGGTAGTATAATACTGCAATTCATTATTAATATTAGTAGTTTATGAAGCAGAATGAGGAGGAACCTACAAGATGGATTCAGTGGCTGAAACTTGACCAAAAAGCGCAATTTCGGGGCCGCCTGTGGCGAGATAGTGTGGAGAAATGGACGCCATTTGTAATAATTTCGCAGATAGCCAGTGGTAAATGTTTTGAGGGACTTAATTTATCTTGTAAGTTTGTTGTGCTTTGGCTAGATTTTGGTTCTTCTCCGTTTGCCATAACTTACGCTTGTTTACTTGTTTCTCATTTACGCATGTTTTCGGTTGCATTCATGTGACTCCGCGAGGCCGGGCTCAGCGTAAAAATAATAATATTTTGAAGGTTCATTTGTTTTACAACCGGCATTCGATATTTGCATAGACTTCGTAAAACCTCAGTGAACTTGTGTCATCAAACAAATACACAAAAAATGAATTGAAGACTGCTTTTGAAATGAAATTGTTATATCCAAAATTAAATTTCTAGTAGTAGGTAATGGCGCGACAAACTTCATCGCAGGTTTCTTCAAAGACGTAAATTTTTGCATTGAGTTATAGTAATTTAAAGTGCAGATAAAAAACTCGAATTTTATTTAAATAAAAACAAACTCTTGAACTAAATCTAACCTGATGTTCTTTACGTTTAGCACCTTGAAAGTTGTGACCTTTTATATAGGGACTTATCCCTTTCTGAACAAAGGACAAACATTAACGAGTTTTTGAAAACCTTTACCAATTCAGAGGGAATTTAATTACCGGCTGCGACGCGAGCACGCCCTCATTGTTTGAGTTGAGCTGATCCCGCTGAGTTGCTACAAAATATGTAATTGTATAATTTGTATCACTATATTAATACATACAACATTTTGCCAGATAGAATAGACCACACATACGATGAGAATGTTTTAAATAAGATAATATTTTATTACGTTTCAGCTCGAGTTTAAACTCAAGTTAATTTATTAGAGATCAAATGTGATATACTTCATGGTAAAATGAAGAAATATGATGTTGAAAATTGTTTCTTGCAATTTATTGCAAAAATACATTTTAATGACACAATATGTACTTAATGCTAAGCATTGTCTACAATGCACCTTTGCGACGCTTGGAAAAGGTTAATCAATTAATTAAAATCCAATTTCTCTGTAAAAACTCGAAGATCTTAATTCCTCTATTCACTTATATTCTAAAGCAGAAATTTCCGACGATCAAAATTCAAACGCCCTACACGAACCACTCAGCATCTAATAACACGACCCATACACATTGATGCAAAAGCTCAAGTGTCATCAGGCAGTATCTTTTCACCCTTATTACGGCCCAAAAGGTTCCAAAAAGCTCTTATTGACCCTTCGTAAGCTTTATTATGATACTTTTTAATATACCAGGGTTTGCAATCTACGTATTAAAACGTTCGATACTTTATGAGATTTTTAATGGACCCTTGGGGCCCTTTCGGGTTTATTGACTTGGGCTTGGGTCACAGTGTATACGCGTAATTTTTTTTCACGGTGCAGTGACCTTTATAAATGTAATGCTTAAATGTGTATGATAAAATTCAAAGGTTTGAAGTTTATTATCATAAATTTTTCTTTATACGCCTCTTAGAAATGAACACGCAAATACACATTTCAAGTGAATATTGCTCACGTCTCTATCTACCTACGGGACGCAAGGATAAGCATCAATGCTAAATCGTGTATTTGATGTTAAACAGAATATATGAATATTTTTTATACACTGGAAATATGTTTACAAACGTCGTAGTTATATGGGAGATTTTTATTCAATTGCTAGACCTGGTTAAATCCCATATCATCTTCAAGTTACCCATAAAATGATGTGCCGCACTCATATAAATGGGCAGTATCTCAATGCATATTCTCCAAAGATCAGGACACTGGTTTTCAGATACCACCTGAGAGGAAGCACGTCGAGAAATCAAGTATACACACACATAAAAAATTGCGTAACATCTAATATATATCAAGACTTGAAAAGCTACTTGATTTGAATGAAATATGGGCAAATCTAGGCCCATGAAATATGTATGCCATGCGGGCGAGGCTGAATGTTTAATACGCCGCGGTTGCTAGGATCAAGGGGAAGCAACTGACACGTCTTTAGCGACATTGTAGTTTCGGGAAGTAGGAATAAACATAATTACGATTATCGACGAAAATGTTGACTATAGTTTTGATATTTCAGAGACTCAGAAATTAAACCTTCATAAACACTTTATCACGAACCCTAGAGTATTGGGTGTTAGCCATAACTTAAAATTTGAATTATTGACATGGGTTGTTCAAAATATGATTAAAGTTCTTAGCTAATCTTGCAAAAAAAGCCCGTCTGTGACATTTTGAGTTGAAAATCACAACGATAACTAAATTAGCAGAGTCAAATTACGCCGTACGGCTTTCTTACATAAATGACTGTTAACATTTATTTATAGCTTATAGCCAATTAGCGATTCATCGAATATCATAATTTTCACATAAACTGTCCCCCTGCAGCCGAGATAAGCCGGGATTATGTAAATGTACCTGTTGGTTTGCAAATGTTGCAATAGGAATGTGATCAGGGTCAGAGGATTGTTTAAATTAGGCAATACAACTTGTACAGATATAAACATATTTCTACTGAAAGTATGGATAGCATTCAGTAAATTTGCAGTTTTTAAAAATAGAAAAGTACCACAAAGCTTAAAAACCCGCCTCTTCAACCAGTGTGTCCTCCCTACTGTCACCTATGGTGCCGAGACATGGACTCTTACAAAAGGAACCATGTACAAGATTGCAGTTGCGTAAAGAGCCATGGAACGAGCCATGCTCGGCATCAAATTACAAGATCGAGTTCGCAACCTGGAGATATGATCGTCGAACGAAAGTTCAAGACGTTAATGTCGCGTCTCTGGAATTTTGGGTTGTTGGTTGGGTTGGCTAGAAGGAACGATGGAAGGTGGAGTAAAGCTGTAACTGAGTGCTACCCCAGAACTGGAAAACGGAGCGTAGGACATCCGGCAGCTAGATGGGTCGATGATGTAAAGGAAATTGCTGGCAACAACTCAATGGGGGTGGCCCAGGATAGAGGCGTGGCGGAGACGGAAGGAGGCCTATGCCCAGCAGTGGGTCACGGTGGGCTGCAGATGAAACATATTTCTACAATTTGTGGGATCTTCGGGATGAATTCTTCGCCATTCTAGTTTATATTCCCGTATGTCATCGATACTACATATTAGAATTTGCGTGATTTAATTATAAATATTATATTTATTTATATGCTACTTATCTGTATAATTACCAAATACCATCGATCACATGTTAGATGTAGAGACCTACAATTTAGGTTCAATAAAAACGGTTTATAATTAGGCCTAGGTCAGTGCGCATGAGCAGACCAGAACAGCCCCGATTTGTCCAACAAAGAGCCAGACACGCGATTCCCTCATTAAATATACAAATGATGTTGTGACGAGGCCATATAGCGTGTAATTATGATAAAGAATGTATTTAATAGTTTATGCCATTCTTTCGATCTCGATCTGTTTACAAACACTATAAATAAGGTAGGGCGCGATTTGTCCAATGATTATTTTCGTTAAATTAGTTTTTCTTAAAGTTAAGTGTAGATTTCAACTGAATTATTACCCAATTGTATATTAATGTTTCTTTAGTTTCCGACGCATCTATACTATTCCTCTCCTGTTGAATACTAATGTGTATCCAGTGCCACATAATTTCTGGCTATTGTTTTTCATGTGACAGCCTGTTTACATGCGTAATGTTTTCAATTTCTTACTTCTCTTCTATCTGTGGAGACTTTTAATTGACTTCCTGTTTTTAATTTTCATTTCTATTTATTTGTTCTTTAGCTGTGTGTCTTCCTAAACATAAATAAATAAATAAAATAAAGAGCAATTTGTTTTAATGCCTTGCTTTGAGTCTAGCGTAAAATTAAAGATATAAAGACGAATTAATCAAAAATGTTCCTTTTTCAAAGATTAAATAACCAAGAGAAATATTTGTACCCTTAACACCTCGGAACACTAGAACACTAGACACAATCTTGCGCAGATCCGTGGACCAGCACTCGAAGGGTTGAAAGCCCGTAGTCTATCTGATTGTGCAGAGCAGTAGGACCACTGTCATGCCAAGATTATACTTACACACGTGGTAATTTAATGTTTAAAAGAAAGGCCAATTCAGGATCTTAAAAATTTTAATGTTGTAATTTTTAAGCAAACCCTGGTTTCGTGGCGCCATTGTCAATCATAAGACATGCTCTTCAGATAAGAAAGATATATAAGTTACATTACAGCAAGAAGCTCCACATCAACCTCGTTGTAAATTCTCCGCTACGACCACCACAAAGAGTTCCATGTAGGGTAACTTGATATACATTCGACTGTACCTCAACAATGAAGTACTAATTTTCCTCAAATATTCGTTGTAACGAGTGAGCAAACTTAAGGGCGCAATTATGTAATGGATCCTTTTTATAAAGGGCCTAATGGATGTCACTCCGAGTACTCGACAGTTAATTACGAATAGAAGAGCGGCGTATTTGCACATTTGCCGCTAGGGGCTAAGAAATTTGTCGCCCCTTCAAATGTTTTTGACAGATTTCTTCGGATACCTGCTCTGTTTGTCACCCATTATTTTAATTTGGCTAGCTATGAAATTGTAATATGATTTTAAAATGTAAGCCAGCTTATGTGGTTTCAACTTAAAATGTATCCATCAACTTAACCTTCATAAACATATAATGTAAAAACAAATTGAAAACATTATTAAAGTCAAAGTTTTGACACACATAACACAAACGAGACAATATCTAGTCTAGGTTATATCAATAACCTATCTATCCTAGTACCTAACCTATCTATACAAAGAATACTTATTAAACACTTAAAAAACCCAAGGCAGCACCATAAAATATGATTAATACAGATTAAAACACTAATTTGTAAAGTAATGAAGCCAGGTCCCGAATCGCATCATCAGATTTAATCAAAACTGATTAAATCTGGTGTTATTACAATTATTTCAGTGTTAATTACAAACATAACCGGTACAACCCTAGAGTTCTAATTTTCATACATATGAATCGATCATTTCGAAGGCGGAGAAACTCATATGTAGGTATTTATATTAAATTGTGTGTGTGTGTGTGTGTGTGTGTGTAACAGGCACATTTTACCTAAAATGGTCAACTAACAAATTCTTCGACCGCATTTTGACTATCGTTTATAACTTACTAGCGAGCGGCTTCGCTCGTGTGAAACCATATTAAATTGTACACTTAAACATCCCTCATTTATCTCTCTTATCTACTCAAATAATACGCATCAAAATCCCTTGTGTAGTTTTAAACAGACAGACATATAGCGGGAAGCCTCTTTGTTTCATACTATGTAGTGATATAGAATAATAACCGCGTCATTTGAAAGCTCGTCGTTTAAATTCAAAATTCGAACGCCGAAATAATTAATCTCGAAAGAAAACAAATTCTTTTAAAACTACAAAATTTGCAACTTTGAATTTGGAATATTTTCGTTTTATTTCTCCAGAGTAAACAAGTTGGAGTTACCATGTGTATTAGCAAAGTTTTCCTTTAAATATTCAAGCCTATTTCGCTTACTTAAATTGACTTTTTTTGTTTGCAGGTAAGTAATATATTTTGGTTGATACGACCGCTTGTCCCGCGTAAGTATATTCGTCGGGTTTCGCTCCTGTGGGAATTATAATGGCCAAGTTTGGATTGAAATATTTAAAAATTCCTTGTTGTAAAGTATGGAGAGCTCAGTCCTAAACCTAGAATTCGAGTTCGTAGTCCGATCACATCGACTCGTATTCCAAATAAAACTGCTTTAGAATATAAACACAATTCAGTACACGCAAAGAAGAATACAAAAGTTAAAAACTCAAATAAGATCGAATTGATTATGAGAAAATAACACAAATGTTGAAAGTCCATTCTGATGACGTCATCATCCACACGTAGACTTAATTTCGTCAATCGTTCATATGATTCGTTGGACTAGTGGCTACTTTGCGCCCGCGCTGTCTCTGAGACCCGAGTTCAAATCCCACGTCGGTCACGCAAGTCTTTTCCGTGAGACATTTCCTATGCATGCTGCACAGAGGGCCGGTTTTATAGTCGGTTTTTCTGCAACAACATGCTATACGAACTGGAAGAGAATTTACACGGTTTTCAGTCTATGATTGCCGTGTTGTGTACACTTCCTACATTCTTGTAGTAATTTTTATTACTGTGGATTTTTTTCTACTCATTGCATTTTTTATGCAAATCATTTTATAAATTCACCAGCCAAATAAACGTGAAATTGTCAACGTTTTCGCAATGAAATTCATTGCATTTCATGCGACTCTGAAAATTGCTTAATTTTTACGGTACGGCCAACTTTTTTCCATGTATTGCAATTTTTCATTGGATAAATATATTTTGCTTTATATTGGATTAACCAATATTACAGTTCGAACAATATTCCGATATTTTATATCGAATGTAAATAATAATGAAATCGAATTTAATCATATTTGGCAAATTGAAAGCACTCGGCTTGTTAGTGACGTTTGCATGAACGCTTTGACAAATTTGATAATATAAAGCAGACAATTATATTCAGAAATTTTGCACAAAAATTTGTATTTCAATCTGCTGATAGATTTGTTTTTTTTTGTGTAATAAGTTTAAAGGGCTCCAATGTGACAAAAACAAAACAAAACACTTCACGTATTTAAAAGTAATTTATCGATATAATTATTTGAATTATTATTTACTGCAGAAATTAGTGGAAAGACAAAAAATGTTTTGTTTTTTTTTTATCTCGAAATAGTTCTTTGAATCTCGCTTTCTTTTCAATTTTCGCCGGATAATTTCGAAAAAAAAAAAAACAAACTTCCCGTCGCGTGTCCCGTCTCATTGACCTGCAACGTTGAATTATTTATACGTTAAAGCACTAGTCGTGTCGCCCTGCCCCGCTCGCCCCGCACCGCCACCCCGTGACGGAATTTTAAAGGGTTGGTCGAGATTTTTTTAAGAATAGACCGGGCAAATCAAAATATTGGAATAAATACCCTTTTTTAATCGCGAATTCGTAAAACGTGTTATTCATTGTTGGTGTAATATAGAGTACACTCTTAAGTATTTTTGTTAATCATCTCTTGTATATTATTTATTTCTGTTTCCATAAGTTTATTGAAAAGAACTTCCGCATTATAATTAAAGGTTGAGGTTGAAAGACTTCCTTATAAGGTATATATTCTCTATATTCGGTCACCTATACCGGTATAGGTAGCTTCCTTATACCATACTTATCTGCATATGTCGACGACTCTGGCCCTTCACAAGTCTATGTGTTTCAGGGTTACCCTTAAATCTTTGCACGATAAAAAGACGTCACAGATCCGACATCGGAGATCGGTAAGCTAATATCCTGTCTGAGACGCTGTCAGTAATTTAATATTCCCGCGGGAGTTTGTGCTACTTCTGTTTGTTTTTTCTATAGAAAAGTGATAGGATTGTACGAGAAAATTTTGTTACAAAACTTGTAATAGAACCTAAATAAATATATGTATTTGTAGGAATAAATCACAATGATTGAGTTAGCCTTAATGTTTGTTCTAGATTATACTAACTCGACAAAAAAATCAATTAATACTATATTTCATCACTAGGTAGATAAATATTTAAAGTGATCGACGCAAAAGATTTATTTGATTTAAATAAAGCAATATTAAAAACGTTTGAATGTTTGTTAAATCTCGCAAAGTCTACAGAATTATACCACATATTTATAATCCCGGATAGCGCAACCTCGAACAGTAACTGCTAAATTTACAATGTTTGTCTCTATTGCAGGGCCATCACATTGCGGACGTTACGACACAATGCGACACAGTGATTCTTTGACTCTAATATGTACACAATTATATTACAGTAATCACAAGATAAAAAACTTTATTACATAAAACAGAAATACATTATAACAATCTGTTATTTAACAGCTTTAGTGGCATGCATGCGTGCGTTCCTGTAACACAAATAATAGGTTGTGACTATGAACTAATTGCTACTCGTATTTCATTCATAATTTCCTGCCTAACCTGAGAGATCGTTTCGCAACTCACTGCGAAAAGATTCATTTAGAGACGGCAACGCGCGAGTGGCACCTCTGGTGTTGCATTGCAGGCGTCCATGAGCTGTGGTGACCATGCGCCGTCAGGCTTGCCGCAAGCCAGTTTGCTTGCTCAGGACTATAAAAAAGAATTGCAAACTCGCCCTAAGACCTCACGCAGAAACCGATTTGCTAAAGAGCATCCCACTTTGCATTCCACTCTCGCCCGGCAATCGGCTGGCAGCTTTATCGCACTATTTGCAGTATATCCTGTACTGACCCGATTGTAAAGAAAGTGGTTTATGTCCTACCCGTCCGGGGTTCGGACGTGCGCTGGTTACGTAGCCAATTTGACTGCTGATGGGAAAGAGTGCTTTTTCGTCCCGATCCTATCGCTCCATTAACCTGTGGCTTGCCTGCGACAAAAAGGTTTAGAATGATACACATACTAAAAGGGTCGTTCCGAAATGCCGAATGCTTTTTTGAAAAATATAATTTAATATTTGACGTGAAAAGGTTCAATTTCTGAATAATGCTTTGACTTTCGACTTCCATTAGAGCGGAGGATAAAAATTTACCTTCCATCATAAGGAAGACCCAGTGCGAGAACAGTATGTAAAATTAAAATGACCGATGAATTTGAGGAATAGAGCTACACACGAACTAGCGGGTTATCTGATGGTAGATTGGTAGGTGATCGCCGCTGCCCAGGAGCTACTACAATACCAGTGGTATCACAGGAGCGTTTCCGATTATGTCCACTCGTTTGGTTTCTATCGTCAAATCAAATCGTTATTATTATCGAGTAATATTGGACGACTATTGGCGGGTTTAGTTAGTCGGGGTGGATAATTCTGCGGGTTACACACTATCGCCGAACCCAGACAGATGCCTTCGGGAATGAATCAACATTGCGTAATCCGTTTGTATGGTGTGTTCTCACTATTTCCATGGAACTCCTTTCATCTCTGTCATCAATCCAATCATCCGTTTGTATGAGAGCTTTTATTTATCGCAATGAAAAACCGCCAATTTTGGTGAACTGTTTGCCGATTTAACCCACAATGAGGAGGTTATCATTCTCAGCCTGAGGCCACAATTTCACAACCACCGTGTGTGCAGTCACCTTTGAAATTTGTTTTTAAAAGACAAGCAAAAATACTTCTTTTATTTTTTGAGTACAAAATTTGTGCCCTTAAACATTTACCTCGTCGTTACTCCAAACGATTTAAACCCGAAGAATTATCGCCTGTTATTATCAAAAATGCCTGTCTGTCCGTTCGTCTCCCTTTAAGCCCTTAACGAGATCTTTCCCACCCTTTGATGCCTATGAAATATTACCCTTTTTTCGTTAAAAAATCCTTGATTCTTATCGCGCCGAATTTATTGCCGCATCTTTTTTGTTTTAATATCGAAAGTTTTTGTTTCGGCAACGTTGAAACAGATTTTATGACGATATTTTAACGTAAATTATAACTTTTTTGGATGTTTCTCAAAATTTGTCAGTATTTATATTAATTCTATCATTATCATCATCTCAGCCCTTTTCTGCTATATATTGGTCTCCACAAATATGATTCACCGAGCCGACACGCTAAGAAGAAGAACAATAAAGAAATCTTGATTATTTTCATCGTTTTGTTTTTATATAGGTTGAAAACAGGTCGAATTGATAATCTGCCCTGTATGTATACTGATTTCCTGCGTTCTCCATTACGTGCACACGTGCGCTGCCCAGAGTAGAAGGAGATAGAATGTCCATTACTGGGGAAAATTGAAATCCCTGCCCGGCTGAGCGGCAGCTGGTCGAGACCTGTATTGAGTTCACTGATAGATAGAATTTGTTATGTGATTGTTATGAACGGGAATCAAACTTTAATGGGCTTCAATATCTCATCATGACATTCAATATTTTATTATTTCGGCCAAATCCTGGCAACACCGAACCCGAATGAGGAGCGGTGTGAGTCGTCGCGACGGATACTCGGCCTTCTTATAAAACTTCTTGTTGATCCCACTTTTGTAAGTCGTAAAAATCAATTGTTTTCTCAATTCGGCGTCCAAATCATCGACTCATCTATTCAGTAACTATATTATAAATGGAAAGTTTATTTTTATTCAAATTATTATAATTAGTTTATTTTCTTTCGGTTAAAGACACCAATTTTGAGAAACCTCGTTCTACTTTGTAACAATCTTATGCTTCAAGTCATAATTGCCATGTCCCTTTATTTGTAATATGTCATATTTATTTGTAATATATCATATTTATTTGTAATATATTATATTTGTTATTTCGGTGTTTTTACTGTATCAAATAAATATAGCTATATGCCTGTCTCTGCTTCCCTTTGACGATGAATAGTCCAGCGTTTTCTTCAAAACATGTCGGTGGTCGGCGCTTATTTTCTATCTATGGGGAACTAATACTCTATGATTGGAAACACGTGTTCAGTTTACTATCTTGAAGATTGTATTTTACACCTCGTCAGACGAACATGAGGGTTAAAATTATTGAAAATCTTATAAAACTGTGTGTATTTGTGCTTCAATGATTCAAATCATTTATTTGTCTGAATAATAACGTTATTTTGAAACAAATTGCAAATATAATTGAAATAAAATAATAGAAATATTTTATTATAATGATATCTGCAATAATAGACTTCATGAATTAATTTCATGAAATACGAAATACGATAGAAAAAACTTCGTTATTTTGATAACGAGTCGACAATTTTCCTTATCCTTCACGAGAAAATAGAATAACTTTCCGTAAGTAGTAATAAGGAAAATTCTTGAAGTATTATTATTTATTTAAAGGCTCGTACGTGGGTAGCGCCATGACTTTACTGTTCTAGGTTTTATACGGAGGCAGGAGGGAACTTACAGCGCGGCGTCACTGCTCCGTTGCGCTAAGTTGCGGAGCGTTGAAGGTATCTATCTCAAACTCATACCTCAAACTCGCTGAAATTTTGGACCTCCTCGACGGTTTACTACACGGACATGATATTTTTGTCACACATTGAATGCAATGAGATCTCTCTGACAACAATATATATAATAAGACCTATATTTGTTAATTGACGTCCTTGGAGAAAAGGCTGCGGTGAAGTTTGTTGCGCCGCTTCTTCACCTATGCTTTGGAAGCCGGCAGTAGACTTAGTTTAAGTAATTTTTGACGTCAGTAAGTGATGTATATCATCCTAAATTGAATAAAGAATTTTGAATTTGAATAAACGCTTGCTAAAATAATTTAATAAAAAACTTATAGCTGTCGGTCATCTGCTTTGTTAAAATTTAATAGTAATACTTAGGCATTTAAAGAAAATTAAAAATTACAGAATTTTGTTTGTTTGATTTGAAAATTGTTTACAATTTTGTCCGTATTTGAAATCCTCATCAATCTCCAATTAATCCGATTAATATATAATTTACATCAGCCATAGAAAGTTTAGTTAATGATACTAAATTAATCACGGGTTTCCATACCCACTCGCCTCGTGTAACATCACTTGCGTCCTTGTCCTGTAATTTGGATAATCTTAAAGGATTGGTGTAATCTATAACGCTTGTTCGTTAGTAAATAGGGTTTCCACTTTTTTTTTGTAACAAAGTATAATTGGTCCTGTAGTTTCATTCGAGTTGGAATATAAATAGTATTTTTTTTTAAATGCACTCTCTACACTAACAATGAAATTAATCAAATACTCCGTAAAACTGCTGCCGAAAGAAGGGTAAACACATTCACGTTTATAATTAACAAAACACGATATTTTATATTTTATTAAATACGAGATTCACTATTTTATAATTTTCATTTCTGAACGTTTTTTGATAGTGAGATAGTGACTTACCCACTTCAACATCCTGTCAAACAAATGCCATATAAATTGTTTTTGACATTGAGAAAACGTACAATGAACGCTTTGGACTACCTCGCTGCATGTTGACCGCTGGGAGTCTATTCTGTATCGACTGGGAATACGAAAAATAGATTTCATTCGGTATTCGCTATTTTCGACTTTATGTCGAAATGGCGAGAATTGGCCTCCTGTTTTGTCTTGAAAAGAAATAACCTCGTGACAATTCTGCAAGCTCCTTAATCTGCTTCTCTAAGGGTCATGCATGGTAATCTTCACATTAGTGAGTCTTAGGGTGTGAATTATGCCCGAGGGTTATGGGCGTGAAGTATTAAGATAAGGATTTAAACTGTTTGTACTTCTGGTGTTGCCATTTCTGGGCATTTGTGTGGACTGATGCTCAATTCAAATCATTGCTTTTCACAGTAGATAAAAGGTATTTAATTATCTTCGTCCTCTTAATCAAAAATTATAGCATAAGGATTTTGTCACAGTACTGTGATGAAACTGCTTATTTCAAACCGAAACACAACCATAAAAGCACTGTCTTTGCGGCAGAAATAGATGAAAAATAAATATATACGCCCTCGTAAATTAACATGACACCCAGGCACTTGCGATATAAATATTCTGGAACGTACGTCTTTCTGTCTGTGCGGCGCGTTTCGTTTGAAGTGGAAAAATTGGGACCATGCAATATACATGATGTTTGATGTGTTTTAGGCTTTTTGACGTTGAAATGTGTGGGAAGCCTTAAAGGGAATACTTTTCTGGCAGTTAAATAAAATTTCGTTATACACACGGTTGTTATTAATGACATAAACAAATTTTTCCAAAACATTTTTAAGCGTAAGTCGAATGTCATCACCGTCATCATCTGCAGCCCTCCGTGACCCACTGCTGGGTAAAGTCTCTGTCTACGCCAACCATCTCTGTGCTGGGCCATCGTTATCCAGTATTCAAACCTATGTACTAAAATGTACCGTTTAAAAAGTCAAATAATTATCATATTTTATTTATAGTTTTCGAAGATATTTATCAGAATTTCGGACAATGCGAATCGCCAAATTTCCGTCGTATCCGGGTATCCGGTTCCGGGCCCGGCGAAAGCTCGTAAAAGCTGTTCATTACGTTAATGATGATGGAAGTCGAATTTTTATTTTTGTCTTCATTGGTAGCCTTGAACGTTTTAGAAAAAAAATATATTACAGTAGGTACATACGTATGTTAAATAAAATAATACAAAAATATTTCTTCCCATGAGATTTACAAATTTGTGACAACAACAAAAATTTCTGGTGTTGGGATGGTAGGAGAGTGACGTAAACCGAAAGAAATGTCTGTTATTAAAATACATGAACT
The DNA here is from genome assembly GCF_027563975.2 of Plodia interpunctella. Taxonomy (NCBI): domain Eukaryota; kingdom Metazoa; phylum Arthropoda; class Insecta; order Lepidoptera; family Pyralidae; genus Plodia; species Plodia interpunctella. Next base: position 6,766,766 of record NC_071316.1, read on the forward strand.
GAACAGCTACTTTACCCGGACGGAGCCGCGGACAACAGGTAATAAATAAATTAAAGGTAAAGAGATTTTGAAAATTCTTCTAAGTAAAATACATTTACACGTAGACGGGAGCGTTCCTTGGCTGTTTACAGGGATATTGATGTCAACCTAATCCACAAGATATTTCTGAAAAAATATACCGCGCCAAAAATACCGTGAATTTCTCACGCCAACGAAATATGAGCAGATGTTTTTAAAAAGGTTTTGTGTTAGCATTTCTTGTGTATTTCTTTAGTTATTTTTAGGCAATTTTGTAAGTATTCTGTACGGAGTTGAGGAAAGAGAAACTTTTGGTCTTAAAAGTCTATGATGGTCAAACTTTACCAGAGGTTGACCTTGGCACAAAGGTCGTCTGCCTGGGTACCTCGCTCTCATCTATTTCTGCTGCCAAAAGCAGTGCTTGCATTGTTGTGTTCCAGTTTGATGGCTGAGAGAGGCAGTATTTCTTCGTGTTGCAGACGTTGACAGGCTGTGATTACCACTAACCATCAGGTGGACTGGTAACCTGTTTGCCTGTATGATAGTATAAAGAAAAAAAAGCTACGTATTTAGTCAAACCACCTATTATATGTAACCTTATGAAAAGCAATCAAAGATTAATTTACTCACTTCTCCTTACTTCGTGTAATTGCTAACACTGGTGTCAAATTTTGTTCAATTCGCCTAAAGGCATCTGACATTACTTTTACGACTACCTACCGACATGTAGTGGCAAATAGTCGCATACACACTGGTGAAATGATACTGTAAACCAGTGTGCAGATTTCCTCGTGATGTTTTCCTTCACCGGAAGCAATAGGTGGACTATAAAACTATAGACACGAGTCAGATCGGTATACATGTGACATGAGTTGGATTTGAACCTGGGCCTGTCGGTCACAGAGACAGACGATCTTAACAACTGGAACACCACCTTTTCACGCACTTTCTTGTTAATCGTTTTAATAAATAATTCGTAAAAGTGTAATGTCGAACCTTCTTTGTACCGTCAATTACATTTGAACCTATTTCTAAATCGAATGGTTAACTTCATTAGATTTTCATCTGACGTTGATTAAGGGTTTTTTGAGAAATCAATGTTCAGTAAATCTGTATCGTTGAACTTAGAAAAGCAATTTTTTTTAAGTTGTATTATTAGCGTTTGCACTTAGACTAGTGATGTTCTTCGTGATCCCTTTTCGTGCATTTCGGTAATTGAAGGTTTTCGTTTTGATTAACGAAACCACATTTTTTTTGTTTGATATTTAATTTTTTTGATTTGATTTTTCTCTGGCAACAAGAAAATAATTTTCCGACTGAAGCCGAATGTAGGAGGTATTATATAGTACAAAGGTCGTGTGCATAACAGGTTTGAAGGGTGAGAGAGGCAGTGTAATTACAGGGTACTGCGGCAAAGCACTAGTTCACAAAGTGGGCAACGCGTAGTAGTTACTCGTGTCGGGTTGCACACGCAGTCTATAGACAACAATCTAAGGACTGTCGTGTTTGCACACCATCTGGCAATAGGAGTGCCCGTTTGCTTACAATGTTATAAAATATCGTTATTTTATTATTACTTTTGTGGACGCCTGTGGTGATCAGTCCTCCCTTACTGGGACCATTTAAATAAAATTTAAATATTCTGATGTCTAACATCAGAATGTTCAGGATATACGATACATAAAGAATGAAACCTTCGCATACGGGGTCCAGGGAAGCCCCGTGCTTGGGCCGTTACTTATGCTTTAATTAATGAAAGAAAATGACATGCAAATACATTATTACATACTTTCTTTTCGAGTGTGTTAATTTATAAACTGGTGCCAAATTTTATTGAAGTCGCCTAAAGGCATCTGACATGACTTTTACGATAACTCTCCGCATCTAGTGGCAAGTAAACGCATACTAGTGAACTGTCAACCAGCGTGCAGGTTTCTTCACCGTAAGCAAGTGGTGGTTGATGAAAACTACGCATACCTACATGATTCAGATTGGTATAAAAACTCATGTTCGGCAGGATTCGAACCTGGGATCTTTCGAACTCCGAGCGGACGGTCTTAAACACTTGACCACTGTGAAAAATATATTGATTTTTTTTAGCTTCGTTTGGGTCATACCCGGCAAATCTCCAGCGACAAAAGCAACTGTGACACGCTAACGCCTAAAAAGAGTTTCAATTTACGCCCGAGGCGGACATTTTACAGCCATATTCTATCGGGGATAGTCGGGATAAACCAGGACGGGATAAAACGCTATTCCGGGCCGTTCCGGGTGACCGGGCTCACAACTTTATAGTTGGATGGCTGTGGTAGCAGTTTGTCTGTTTTAAAAGTTATTTATATATGTTTTAGTAGCGATAATTGGACTTTTGTTTGATCTATTTATATGCAGAGTACGGATTAGAGGGCAGAAAGTAAGTGTAGTGTTTTGTTCGTAGGTTTCATTCTTCCCGTGTACAATACTTTAACAAAATCAATTATTTCTTTGTCGAGGAGTGAAAGTATTGTCGTCAAATCAAATTATAGCCGACATCGTAGCACAGCTACGATGGTTACGAGGCACGAGCGATCAAAGAAGCGATGCTACGATCTTGTGTGTCGTAGCATGGTCGTAGCACTGGCGACATCTCAATTTACCCGCTATATAAATTCAATACAGAGCTTTATTATTAATAGTTTACAAGCTATTTTTACATTTCAAATCTATAATAGTATGTACTAATATTAAGATTAAATGCAAAAGTGTGTTAATTTGTTAGTCCCTTTTTCACGTTGAAACGGAGCATTGGATTACATCTAGTATTTTTTGTGTGGAGATAGTTGGAGAGTTGTATAGGCTATGCTTTACTGAAAAAATGTATGCTTTGATTATATAGACAGAAATTTACTCTTAAATATGGAGGTCAAATATTGCTAGTATTTTAGACTCAATTGTCTTATTCAAAATGTCCTCTTTCCTTTCCTTTTCGTTTAAGTTAACAATGTTGGATTTTTATAGAATTTTCCATCTCACTCTAGTGTATGCCACGGCCAGGTCACACGTTCCGAGCGTGTCTGTCTTATTGCATTCCTTCTGCTCTGTCCAAGTTATTACCACGACCTCTGGTGTGGCAAGTTAAATAGTTAAATATATCATGTCTTCTCATTTTACTGTACTTTAGCAATGCAGCAGCAGTTTCATGTTTATAGTCGTATGACAGAATATGTTATTACACTTTATTACGTTTTTCTACTTTCCAATTTGAGTTTGTACACCTGAGTTCATTTATAAGCTGCCAGTAAGATAATTAAATTTCCTGCCAGTGACGTCATAAGGGCGTTTAGGTAAGTCCGTACCGTTAGTTATTATATCTAAAATAGTTTGCCTAATAGAGTGATTTTTTTCACTGTTGTAATTAAACAGGGGTCAAATCAATATTTAGTCGGTTGCCTATTGAGTTAAAAATGTTTATCGCCATCCATATTTTACATCAGTTTCATTAGCAACTGTTTATAAATAGCTAGTCAATATGTACCCTGTGTTTCGTTGTGTTAAAAAAAGCAACGCAAATTTTCAAGTGTGACTTATAACTATTTTCACACGCGTATGAAATCGCCAGTGAAAACTATAGTCTTCAATAAGCCGCATGCTGGCTGAGTGAGGAATGCAATAACCCAGGTATTTGCGGTTTAGTGCTAGTGCTAGACGATCAGAGAGTATGATTGCTCGTCTGCATTTGTTGAGGATCTATTCCATAGGGAATTTCGAGTATTAGATCCAAATTGATGTAGGTAAAGGGTTTTAGGAATAGAGGACAAACAAAGAGGAGGATGGATTGCATTAAAAGTCAAAAGACATCACGGGCAGTTTTTCACATCTAGTATTGAAAGGCACATTTTCACGTCAAATTTAATTAATTAAACATTTTCGTGTCAAGTTTTAAATTATAAATATTTTAAATCATAATATTTATCGAAGCTACACTCTGCTAGCATTTCAAAAATATGAATGCTTAGAAAATTTTCCAAAAGAAATTCATACTGTGTTGGTCCTTATGCCAATACGTAGGGCTAACCGTAGTACTAAAGTACATAGTCAAAAAGTGTACAAAAACATGTTATGATGCGTCCGAATAGGAAGGGATTGAAATGGCACGTGACAGGACCAAACGGCAAACGTAATATAACTATGCAGATACAGTAAAAGGTTAAGAAGATCAATCAGATCCGAATCTTAATTTTGTTATTAATTGTAGAATAAAATTAATATCGCAAGTGCAATAAGTATCTGTTGTTAAAAATTACTATTATTAAATTTTAATTGTATTTACCTTTCATCAAAACAAAAAGTTATGTTACCTATTTTGTGAAAATTCAATTGATACTTGGATATTTAATTCACCCGCTTCGCCTCGAACTACCTACTAAACCAACAAACATACACAAACTAAACTAAATACACCACACGCATGATAAAGTTAAAGGCCCTTACCTGAAATTATTACTTTGCCTCAATACAATTATAAACTTTACAATCAAACCCCAAGATTTAGTACTTTGATATTTCGAAATTTGAACCCTTACACAATGGTTTAACATTCGATTCCTGGTTACGTAGAATAATGGTGCTCGTAGACCTTGCTACGCCATTATGCTACGACAACTTCAATGCACTACGAATTGCTACGAGACGCTCGTAGCTTATACGGCATGGAATGTATCATATTTTGAAAAAGAAAATTCTCTTTTTTATGTATATTTGGCTCGCGTTCAAAGTGTTCATTTGTATTAAAATTTTCTCCATTTTCAGTTAAATTAAAATACATTTTCTCTTTTACTTTCGAATTTTAAAAGTGTTAGTTTTTGTTAAAACACCTGTCCTGCAGTAACTGGTGTGAAAACGCTTTAATATTGTGTAAATTCCAAATCGTGTGAGTTTAGTAGTATGTTCGAAGCAATTTAAAGTTAAATTGGAAAGTTAATACGTCAACTAAACACACACTTGTGCCACCTGGGCAAACCTCGCCGTGATCAGTCTCAGAAAACGAGGTAGAACTAGGTGTTCTTAAGAGGGCTCAAAAACGAGCATGTGTTTGTGTATTTATTGTGTGTGTGTTTTTTTTTCACCATACTTTTATATTTTTTACGTTACTACTAATCAGATAATGCTGTGTTTTGTGATTACTTTATACTTTTAATTTTGCATTATTAATGAAAATTACTATTGCTTTATAATATTTATTCTGTTTAATTGTTTCTATTGTTTGTTTTTTTTACAAAACAATTGTTTCCTCTCGTCCCAGGTAACCAAATCATCAACAGGAAAAGCAGAGTAAAGGCCTGCGTCGTTATGATTTATCAAGTAATAAAAGCTTTTTATTCAAAATGGCGGCGGAACGACCTCCATTACCGTTTATTGTACCAGTAATAAGTTGGTGGCCGTAACGTTATAGTCCACGAGCCGTGCACAAAATTTACCAGTCATTTCTCTATCACCTATCTGTAGTAACATTTTTTTTATTTTCCTTTTCCGTTTTCCTCATATGTGTGTTCCAGTATGGAATATATATTATATTTGTTAGCCGTAATTGACTACCAAACATCCATACTGTTTCATTTAAAATTGAGCTAAACGGGGTCTTCGAGTTCGCGACTCTGGGCTCTGTCTACTACGTGAACGATAAAGATGTGATACTATATAAAATATTAATAGATTTTTTAAATCATTCTATGAAAAAAAGATGTTGACATTTACTAGTATTCTTGATACGGCAATCTGAATCATTTTGCAAGTTGCCCTCTGACAGGAGAATGTTCAGGAAAATCTGTTGCTGGCTCGTGAACTATCGCATTTGTTATGTAAAACACAGGTAGAGTAGACTACGACATTTTTATTTTGTTAACCGTCGCTGTGGACAATATGGCTTTTCGCGTTAACTACTAGTTTTAAAAAGGATCTAACATATGAAGATTTAAAATGTAAGGATTGTAACAATAGTTTACAAGCTGCACGTTATGTATGGTGGTAAATGAACAATTATTAAGTGACCAAGACACGTATGTTGACACTTTACTGTTAGTAAAGTTTTTTTTATTGTGGATATTTTATGATAATACTAGCTGCGCCCCGGGGCTTCGCTTCCATGTGAATTTCTGAATAAAAAGTGCCCTTAATGTGTTATTCCAGGTTATTATCTACCCGTGTACTAAAATTCATAACAATCCGTCCAGTAGATTTTACGTGAAAGAGTAACAAACATACACGCATATATCCTCACATACTTTGGCATTTATAATACTAGTAGGATGTTTTGTTTGAGATTTGATGACACCTGCCGTAACATAACGGGCAAGAGCTTCAGGCTTGATGGATCCCTTTTGTTGCCCGTGGTACACCCAACTATTTCACCTGGGTGGACCACGAGAAATTACTTTTTTCACAACCATTCCTTTTATTTATTATTTAAATTTGTTGAAAAGTAACCCGTCATCAACATAGTTTCATGGAACGATTTAAAAGCACGTAGTGTTTTCAATTTACGGGCAGGCTTTATTTTCGCTGTAAACGTGAACAAACAGACACAGCGCTACATACTAATGTCGCGTTGTTTATGTTCCGACAGCTACTAATGTACTGCATTGTAAATGTTATTTGTATATACGTATTTTGTAAGTGTATATAGGAAGGTTCATTTGGCTTTTTGCGGCCCAAAACGCTCGTATTACATTCTTCACTGAAAACCCCTCGCTCTGTACGTTTGTTTAAAATGTTACAAACACACACATAACATAAAAAAACGCTAAAATAGTATAGAAAGCCTTTTCTATCCCTTTTCGTTGTTATTCCCCTGTTAGTTGGTTTGTTTTTGATATCAGTTTTAAACGTACAGTCGACGGCATGTCCAAGTTATGGATGTGTCCAAGGTGTGGATATTTATGCTTCGGTAATTGTGGCGAATTTGCAATGAATTTGGATAGCATTTTGCGCTGTTGACTGTACATAAGTTCTACTCGACCAAGACCAAAGTCTGCGGGGCTCACTGTACTCTGTAATAATGGAGAGAACCAATACATTAGAGTGATTCGCCAGGAATTTCATATGTCAGCGCTGGCATGTTGGGATTCTAATGTTTGTAATTGACTTTACGAAGGAATTTGGTAATTCATTTTGTGAAGTCCGTAATATAACAGAGATAATTTTAATATACATATTTTTTATCTGTGATCTTTATCCAACTAAGCTGTTTTTTTTTTTTATACAATTTGAAGCAAATATAATATCAACACGAGCATGTGGATGCCTTTATTTGATGTCTAGAGGTTTCATGACCGCCAGTCTGTCCGTCATGGTCCCCTTTCTCACGAACGCGTATAGGTATAAGTTAAAATATATGTATATCAAAGGTTATGGTCTGAAATTTTAGTTTATTTTGTGCCAAAACGAGACAAACCTCAGTGTCAGTGATAGGTTCCGGTAGACTAATCATAGTGGTAACATCAGTCACTGTCTGGCGGCCGCTAGCTAGCGGAGCTTCCGTGATTGCGCCATGATTTACATGTATTTGTATCCTCTACTAGCTTTTTCCAGCGGCTACACCTGTGGCAAAAAGTAGCCTATGCCACTCCACCCAACTAGCTCCAGACCAATAATGACCTTAATCTCGGTTTGAACGTCAATCGGATAAACAACATTTGAAATATTTAATTTTACAACAAAATATACATACGAGGGGAGGTCAATAAGTTCGCGGAATGGAGGGGTTGGTGGGGGTAGGTTTACTCGTCCAGGTAGTTACTAGTTAAGCACCTCATTAAGAGTATATATATCAAGTTTGAACGTAATCGGCTCATTAACTTTTGTGTTAGCAGTATGGAGAAAATTTAACACCGCGCCGTCATTAAGTTCCTTACCAAGCAAGGAAAATCCGCTCAGATTATTTTTCAAGAGCTGTTGGCTGTTTACGGGGACTCTGCCCCTGGAAAAACCATGGTTTACAAGTGGCATAGTCTTTTCAAACAAGGAAGAGAGTCCATTGAAGATGACCCACGCTCCGGACGGCCAATTGAGGCCACCACTTCGGAAATCGTCGAAAAAGTAGAAAAACTTGTATTGGAAGATGCCCGGTTGAAGAAGAAGCAGCTTGCAGTAATGATTGGAGTATCCGAAACCAGTATTTTGAATATTCTACATGATCATCTTGGCATGACTAAGGTCAGTGCAAGATGGGTTCCGAGAATGCTCACGCCACTTCAAAAACGTGAACGTGTCGAGTGTTCTCGACAGTTTTTGGAGCTCTGTGGAGAGAGAAAGGAAGAAATTATGGCCCGGATTGTTACTGGTGATGAAACCTGGGTTCACCACTATGAACCTGAGTCGAAGCAAGAGTCGATACAGTGGCATAAAAAAGGCACACCTCCTCCAAAGAAGTACAAAGTGACACAATCGGCTGGCAAGATCATGGCGACTGTCTTTTGGGATACAGAAGGCATTTTATTGATCGATTACAAAGAACGTGGTGTGACTATAACGGGACAGTACTACACTTCTTTACTGGAAAGATTAAAAGAAGCTATTAAGGAAAAAAGAAGAGGAAAGTTGTCAAAAGGTGTGCTCCTTCTGCACGACAACGCACCCGTTCACACGTGCCATGTTGCGACGGCTGCCATTCACCGATGCGGCTACGAACAATTGAACCACCCACCCTACAGTCCAGACCTGGCACCCAGTGACTATTATCTATTTCCAAAAATGAAAAAAGAGCTGCGTGGAAAAAATTTGGCGACGATGAAGAAGTGAAGTCGGAAATTTCGGCCTATTTTGACACCAAAGATAAATAATTTTTTTTCGATGGTATAAATAAGTTATTTGAGAGATCTGAAAAATGTATTAGAGTTAAGGGAGAATATATTGAAAAGGAAAAATAGTTTGGTGTTTAATTTCAACCCGCTTCCCCCTTATTCCGCGAACTTTTTGACCTCCCCTCGTATGTTGCAATAAATTAAATACATGTTGCATTAAGACAAGACTCCGTCTATTAAATAATAAGTATGGATTAGGTTAATTTGCGTAGATGTCTTCGTGTATGTAGATTTATATACTATCCTTATAAAGAGTTATCTCGTTAAACTTCTTCAAGTTGTATTTTCGCAACAAAAGGCTAGGTCACTAGATTTAAAACTGTAGGTAAAAGATAAGTAGAGGATAGACATTTGCTTAGAAATTCTGATGTTCGCACCACTTAACATAAAAATAATATCCATAATTTTAATACGGAAAAGTGTTGTGATGCACTCAGCGAAAATGAAAATTTTACGACCAATCATAGACGGCGACTTGATCCAATTATTAAAGTTTTATAGCGGCTTGTGAGAGGTTTATCGCTGCATATATCTAATTAACGTCTCTGGTAACACTGACACATCTATATCCATTACGAGCTGGACAGAGACTCGACTGAGGAGAGTCCAAGAAAAGTAGAGACCAGGAAAAGCCTCAGATGAGAGATAGAGATTAACTGGCTTTTGAACTATACATATAATCTTGTACTAAAAGAATAGCTAAGCCAAGTCATTAAAACTGACCCTTAGACAAACCAAGCGAAAAATCAATCCAGCCCACTATTTAATTGATATAATTACGACGGGCAACCCTGGCTGAATTATTAATTTGATCAGCTCTGCAAGGGGTTGGAATTAACCCCCGAGAGACCCCAAATCCGTTCAATCGAAAATATTGTATACCTTTATGTGATGTGAAGCCTAAATAACGTCATATAAATGAAATTAATTTCAAGCGGCTTTTTTTTTTCGATTCATTTGCACAAGCAGATTAATTTTTTTTATGTAACCGAACTGCAGCACTAATGGGACGTGAAATTTAAATTTCAAATTTGGAATACGATATAACCAAACCGAATTTTCACAGCTCTACATAAATTAAAATTTTAAAATGAAAGCGTCGTTCCTAAATTGAAATTATTAATTTCTGTAACGCACGGCCGAGCGAACTGACGGATCCAGTGCGCGTCAGTGAAGCAGAGTGGATACAAATATATTCGATATAATATCATCAGTAATATCGATATTCCGGGTCGTGTCCCTTGGCGTTCGATATTGATGGAAAATAGACAGAACCATTAACTGAGTAAGTAGAGCAATTACTATGTATATAACTTGGTTATAAATAAAACTTGTGAAGATATTTAAATAATCAATTACGCAATAATATGTTGAGGCATTTTAGATAAATGCCTTTTGCTTAGCAAAGGGCTGACAGTTTATATTCTGCATTATTATCGCCCTTCTCCCCTGTGATGCTAAGTAATTTCATTTTTATGAGCCACGTTAGCGTTTTTTTGTAATATATTGACCCTAGATGTGCCAGTAAATATATAATGCAAGTGCATTATAACGATGAATGTGCTCGTAGAGGATTGGTTAAGCTTTGTACCCGATAGCATATTACACCCTTCCTGCGCACCCCAAAATATGAACGATTGAATTATTTTACAAATGATTATCATAACTCAGTTTTTCCATAATATTCGTTATTTTTATTTATTAAGTATTTCTCCGAAAATGTTAAAATTTTGAAACAAAAATTACGAGTATCAATTTATGAATCACGTAATTTTTTTGTCAAAATCTTAAGGAAATTACTTAAACGGATTTATTTATTTCAGTTGCTTCCACATTTTCTTTTTATACAAACAGCTGAGCATTTTATTTTGTAGTCCGATAAAAAACATTTACAAGGAATACCGTTGTCTTTGTTCAAATAAAAATTGCTTTATTTATATTTTTATTAAATTTTTTACTAGCGGAGTTCCGGGACTTCACTCTCGTCGGAAAATCGGAATTAACAGTTTCGATAAATACCCCTTACACACAGACTTACAAATACTTCCTTTTTATAATGTTAATATTTTATGTTATATTTTCTTGGGAGGCCTTTGCCCAGCAGTGGGCAACGGGGCCATTGAAGCAACTATTACTGGAGTATAGATTACAATGTTAGTGTAGAATCTATATTAATATAGGCGATGTGAAAACAATAAAGCGCTTCTTATTTTTATGGTCGAATAAAAAGAATATTAAAAATTAATTCGGCAAGGGCCATCAATTAAGCTTTACACCGCACAAGTCATATTTAACTGCGTCAGCGGCCAGCGGCGAGCGAATTGGGGAAAAATTACAATCTCCCAATCCCGCTCCAAATTAACCGCGAAGCCAGTTAGATATCGATCCTGGGTATAAATAATTGCTTTGCGCTGTTTTATCTCATCTACTCTCTTCTACACGTATATTAGGCTTTGTATGTCAAATGTCTTAAACGACTTTGAATATCGGACGCAAGCGTTAACAATACTTTTAACGTGTGTGAAGTAGTTTGTTATGCAAAACTCTGTTCTGTAAAAGGAAGCCATGATATAAATATTGGATCCAAATCCTTCAGTATAGTTGACTCAACTATAATAAAAGATACCAAATCGATCGGGGAATTGGGTGAAACGGTCCCAGTGTTTGAACACCCGTCTGATGCCTTGTACCTACTTGACGTCACCAAGAAAGTGATAATAAAGTGAAAATATGGCAATGGAAAAATTTTCTTTTAGAAATGAAACTACAATTAGTTTCAAGTGCTAAGTAATTCCAAAATCAGTTGTGACTGGCAACACAGCGCTTCTTATAACGGACCACGGTAGCCGAATGCGCCGGACGACGGGCGCTCATGCGAAATTAGATAACGTGCATTGCGGGGCGGCCAGGGTCGCCACACGTGCGGACTTTTTGAAGATTTGTTTTTTATCTAGGAAATAAACATTTTCTATCCAGTTATTCTGACAACAACGCTTAGTATTTTTTAGTCATTGAAACTTACTTCACAGGCTCACCGGAGCCTGTGAAGTAAGTTTCAATGACTAAAAAGGGTACCGACCCTGCAGTCGAGTAAGAGGATCTTGGACATTAAGTAGAAGTCTTCACTCTTTTCTATTCTTGCTAGTCGTCTTTTTCATAAATATTTTTTGTTTAAATCAAGTTTATGCATCATTTATCAGAATAATTTTAAAACAATTGTGTATTGTATATTTAAATAATTGTAATATGTCCTATTTAATCCTTTTTATAGCCAGTATTTTGTGTCCCACTGCTGGGCAAAGGCCTCCCCTTCTATCTTCCAAAGGTCTCTATCCTGAGCCATGTGTCGCCAACCACGCCGAAACCTGTCCAAATCACCCCGCCATCTTGTTCGTGTTCCATCATATTTAATCCTAAGATATAATTAAAATTTTCGCAAAAAAAAATCTTCCCATATTGACATCCGATTATCGTCACCCTACCCGTGCCCAGTCCGAATGCACAGTATTATGATAGCATTCGCTTGTGGCCATCCCTGTGTGTTTGTACTGAACGTTGCTGAAATTCAAATTTCTTTATTCTCCAGTTCGCTGCTACTCCCAGATTCGCCCAGAATGCTAAACTATGAAAATATAGAGGAAGATTCGAGTTTTGCAATCAAATTACGTCTTTGATGAAAAAGTATAAGCATTTGGAAGACACTCGAAAATGGTCGTTTTGGTTAGATAGATTAATATTCGGATAGATAGTATTCGAAGCGGTGGTGGATGGTTAAAACGCCCGCCTGTGGATCGAAAGGTCCCAGTTTCGAATCCTACTCGCGCCACATGAGTTTGTATACCAATCTGACTCATGTATAGTAGTTTTCATCGACCAACACTTGCTTCCGGTGAAGGAAAACATCGTGAGGAAACCTGCACACTGGTTGATTCTTATTAACTTGTGTGTGAAATGGAGAAGACAATGGCAAACCACTCCAATAATAATGCCAAGAAAGTTGTTGTGTGTGTTTCATTCCACGTAACAACTACGACCCTCAGCCATAAGGAATAAAAAAGGTTTAAAAACTCTATCATTGTAAAGTTTTTAGGTTTCTTCCAAGTCCAGAATTCGCTATCCTACTTTACTACTCATCCTTTTTCTTGACCCCTCTGCAGTCGAGTAAGAATAAGAAACGTTCGGGCGCGTCCCACTCGACCGCAGCAGCAAGCTCTGGCGGCCGACGTGATCTAACAAATATGCCATATTAATATCGAAATGTCTCGCGGCCAACTTTGCAACTATCGGCATTTTTACAACTCCACTCCAGTCTACGAATTTGGAACTTTGGTTGTATGTAAAATATTCTTTGGAGTTTCGAAGCAAATCGTGAAGTTTTTTGATTAGCTAAAGGAAAACTATGATACTATGTTTCTTATTTTTGTTTATATGTCATGCCATTTGTTATAAAGAACGTGGCAGCTTAACGGATCCTGAGCTCCGATACTTAACGGCTGAGGAAGTGTTCAGAAAATCGCTCAATGAAAAAGGGAAGCTAAGCTTTCATTCGACGCGAACAGAAGGAATAGCTTTCATTTGACATTATCTTTTTTTGGGAGAAAAAGTTTGGGGATGTTTTTGTATACTCAATATTTTATTGCATCCACAAAGTTGACTTGGTGATATACAAAGAAAAGTACAATTATAAGCACTATCGGGTACAAAAATTAAAGATTTATCCCGTTCCTATATTATCTTTACGAGTGTGTTATTTTATTCAAGTCGCCTAAAGGCATTGAAATGACTTTTACGTCGACCTACCAATTATGTCTAGTGGCAAGAAGTCGCATACACACCTTAGTGAACTTAAACTGCAGGTTTTATGTGGTAGGATGCAAGTGGTGGTCTATGAAAATTGATGTGGCACGAGTGGGATTCGATCGTGAGACTTTCCGATCACAGACGGACGGTTTTATCCACATATACTACGCGGACAATATTATAATGAAGCTAATTAAAATAGTGTCCTAATGAGAGTTAAATGATGCCCTGGAAAAGTGACTAGTGGGAGGAAGGAGGACTAGGAGGACAGGAGGTGGAGGAACAAGTAAAATTATAGAAAAAATGTAGTCCGAAGCTTTGCCTACACCTCGCCGGCTATACTCGTATGTACAGCCAATAGCACCTTAATTTAACTTCATAGAACGCTATGCGAAAGCAATAACGGCGAATTTTCAACGATTTTGTATAGCTTGATGTGTCGTTGTACAAGACAGGAGTAAGATATCTAATCTTATTACATGAAATCCAACCAAATCAACAGCTATTATAGTAACACATTAACTAATTCCATGATTTTTGTTGACATTTGTAATTACTATGCTATGAAATACACATGAATGTTTATTTAAAATCACCTGGGTTTATAAATAAACAAATAATTGGATAAATAAAATTAGATATTATTATTCCTGACCAATACATGTAAAGTCTGTTTTCCGTTAATGTTGCGTGTAGTTGAGCGATGCTACACATGCTTTTATTTTGATAGACGTATGTACATAATGAGAGGTCTGGAGGGTTATGCTATAAACAATCTTAAACTGTT